>NC_064290.1:14697086-14701133 GCF_019186545.1 Solanum stenotomum
CCCCCCCCCTAGCTTTTGGCTTTTGGCTTAAAATAAGTCATTTTTGACTTAAAATAAGTCATTTTGATAATTGCCAAACACTCTAATAAGTCAAAAACTGGCTTTTAAGCCAGTTTGACCAGCTTAAAAGCCCATCCAAACAGGCTCTAATTCAAATTAAATGTTATAGCCATAGTTTATTTTAATTGTAATTCACAACAAATATCTCCTTTTTTGCCATCTGATTAGGTATACAATTAGCCATTTTCGGTATACAATTAGCCATTTTATACATTTAAGTATAAAATATATAAAATGTGTTTGTGCTTGTATAAAGCGAGAGAAAAGTGTATATATAAATACAAATACATATATTTTCGTCCTATACACTTATAATCATACAAATACATATCTTATTATACGAATTACAATGTATAAATGAATTTATACAAAATTGAACAATTTGTATAAAATTGGATGTTTGTAGCGAATTATACAAATCAAAAGCTTCATAGCAAACATAAAATTTGCTATGGAGCGCAATTATGCAAACAATAGCTATAACTTACAAATATGATTTTTATGTTTGCTATATGTGAAAGTTGCTCAATAAAGGAAAATTGTATAAAATACCAAACTATTAATTAAAAATAAATGTTATAACCACAGTTTTATTTAATTCTAATTTGTAGCAAACATTTTGTCATTCGACTCTCCCCCTTGAATCTCGCTCGCCACTCTCCCTCACCCCTCTCACTTTATACAAACACAAATGTATAGATTGTGTTGTGTTTGTATAAAGTGGAGAGAACTGTAATACAAGTACAAATACATATATCTTCGTCCTATACACTTATAATTATACAAATATAAATCTTCTTTTGCCTAGTTCTCTTTTGTCTTTCTTCTTTTCTCGCTTTATACAAACACAAATTATACAAAATACAATATATATTTTGTGTTGTATAAAACGAGAAAGAGATTTTATATACAAATACAACTGTTTTAACTTGATTCAATTATATACGAATTCAAATTTTATGCAAATATACAAACACAAAGAACATATACATCTCAAGCCATAAACACAAGTTAAAGTAAATCTTTAAAATAGGTTATAATTGAACTTATAATAAAGATTTTGGGTCATATTTGACGGCCATATTTTGGCGAGTTGGGCTCACTATATTTTCACAATGGGAAGTTGGTTCAATTTGGGTACAACCAAGTCAGCCTATTTAGAAGTTGGGCTCATTGAGCTGTCGTAGACAAAATTTGAAGAATAACCTTAGTAGGCGTTTGGCCATGCGATACCATATCACGATATGAAATCGCAAGATGAAATCAGCGTTTGGACATACAATTTTATGTTGATTCCGTCTCATGATTTCATATCATGACATGGAATCTCATATTCTTCAAAAATCATATTTGGGAATTCCATATCATGATTTGAGATTTTTTAAATACAAAATTGACCCACAAGTTTATATTTTGTTAAATCAACCCCACATTTATATTTACTAACCATTTATTTCATATGTAAATTAAATTTATAATCATATCATTACTTTTTAAAATTTATTATTGCTTTAAATTTGGTGAAGAGAAATGATAAATTATGAATTGATTTTGTGAATATAAATAAGAACGGAGGGAGTAATACTCTTTTTGGTAAAAAAACTTCTCTTTCGGCTACATATGAAAATGTTTAAAGCAATTTAATATGAAAAAGGACAAAATTAGTAATGTATATTTGATAATCACTACTTTCAATATGTGTGATTTTAGCACGAAATTAATGCACTGAAAATGTGTAATTGCACACAAGTGAAACAAGGCAAGAACCATTATGATATTAATACACAAGTGAAAATTGTCATAGCTTGTACATTGTTACATAAGTATTTGCGAGGATACCAAAGGAGTGATGAAATATTTATTGTCTATGAGCATGAAAATATAGTTGCGAATGATATTCTTCAACAAATAACTCAAAGTAACAATATTGGTTCGTCTTTTCGACCATATGATCGAGAAATACAAGTTCAATGTGAGAAGATTGTCCGTACTATGTGGAAGGATTATATTAAAGACTAATACACTACGATTTATGTTCAATTTTTTTTATTGAATTAAAGTTTGATCAATTAAAGTTAGATGAAACAATTACTTAAGTGGAGAACAAATAGCTTTGTAATAATTTATTATGCACTTTTATAAATTTTTATTTATTTGGTAAGATTGAATAAATAATTGAGGCTCTTTTAATAGTTTTACAACTTATGAGGTTCTTATGTTTATGAGAAAATATACAACACAAAAATTTCATATCGCATGTCCAAACAAAACTTCAATTTCATATCATGATTTCATATTATGATATCATATCATGCTTCTATATCACATGGTCAAATGGGCTCTTATAAAGTGCCATATGGTGCAAATATATAATCTTAGTTTCGAGTTTTGAAATGTGTTTTACTCAAAAAATATAAATTAAAGAAAGATGACTAAGTTTTCGAAAAATCGATCAAACTTATGATTTAAGAGAAATCGAATTTTCAAAGGAACAGAGTCGCCACTTAATTTTTTAGTAAAAATCAAGAAAAAAAACTTACGGTTTTCAAAAGACTCAAACATATTACAATCAATTGAAAATAAAAGGGTTCGAAGTTCAATGTACATTCCGAGAAGGTGTTAGGCCTTCGAAATGCCCGCTAACTTGCGGTTGACTGACGATTTGACTAAAAATAATTTTGACTAATTTTGAAATTTTAACTAAGTAAAAGAACTCATTTATTTTAACTAATTTTTGAAATTTTAACTAAGTAAAAGAACTCAGTTATTTTAACTTATTTATTTATTACTATTATTATTTTTATCATTTTTATTTATCTTAAGGGGAAATGAACTAAAGGGGAATAGTTTAAGTGTTGATAATACCAAAATTAAAACGGAAGCTAGGTGAATAAAATATGTATAAAATAAATATTTATACCATTTGAATATAAAAGCGAAATGGCAATCTATGGGAATTCAATTAAGTTAAACTATAATAGTCACATAATATAATAGGTAAAGAGCAAAGCGAAGAAATATCAATTGGGCCTTTGGCCCAAATTCGTAAACCTGTCCTAATACTAAAATGACCCAAAATATGAATTTGGGCCTATTTAATTACAATTTTGCTGCTGGGCCATTCTTTTGGGCCTTTTCGGGACTTGAAAATTCAGCTTTCAGCCACCTGTACTGCTTTCCACCTGCGTTTTTGGCTTTCAAGAGTCTTATTTCAGCTTCAAAACTTTGTGCAAGTGAGATAGACTCGGGAAACAATGCTATTGGGCCTTCGTGGCCCAATCGGAATGCAAATGATGAAGTATTTGAATGAGACTCCACCAACGATCACATGCATTACAACAAATATTGATGCATTAATATTGAATTCAATTGGAATATATGCAAATGAAATTCAACTAAAACAAAGGCAAAATTAGCATAGACAAGGGTCATTCACCAGGAGTGGAGTTTAAAAAGATTATAATCACAACCAAATAAAAGAAAATATTGCAACAAAATTGGTCCAATTGATTCCTACAATTTAAGACTTAACAAAGTTGTACGAAAATGCTTCCGATCAAATTAGATGCTAGACAAATCATTTTAACCAAAAACTAGACATCAAAACTTGAGTAACTTAGCATATTTGTAAGTAAAACAATTCATGACAAAAGTGAGTGCATTTTATACAATGGAGACGACAGAGGACAGACTCATCAAAAGACAAGGTCACATATATTCGAGTTGTGCAAAGAGCATAATATCGAGCTAGAGCATAAAATTGCTTATATTCATAATGAAAGAGAACCAAACTTGAACAAGAAAAACACATCATAATTGAATTTAATCCCAAGTATTTAGGAAATCTACAAGAAAACATAATGTAAACTAACAGAGACTACCATCACAACCGATTTAAATGCTGGAAACTAACACACAAATAAGAATACTTAAACAGAGATGTAAAACTGGCAGGAATCAGATGAAACCAAAATAAAGAAGAGAGTT
>NC_064290.1:14701233-14723370 GCF_019186545.1 Solanum stenotomum
TACTCCCAAAATATATTGGCTCTTATGTTTTAAAAACATACTTCTTCTGTGATTTGAGATTAGTGCTAAAAAACTTAGCTCAATGGCTATCTTGGAAATCTCAGTTTCCTTGTTTGCTTCATTTAGAAAGCTATTACTCTTTTCTGAAACCTAGCGCGAAGGCCCTTTGGAAATCTCAGTTTCCGCTCTTATTTAAATGTGTAAAATATTTTAAATCTCTTTGGGTAATACTTAGTCCCCATATGTTTCTTTGAAGAAAAGAACTTCAACTTTACTCTTTACTGAACTCAAAAGTACTTACGTCTTAAAACAAAGTTAAAATGTTTGTAAAAGACTTATGAAAACTTGAAATGAACTCCTCTTACTTGACTCTTGACCTCTCTTGACTTTGATCTTAACTGCTCTTGACTTGACTCTTAACTGATCCTTGAATTGAATCATGGATTCAAGGATTAAGATTTGGGTTTGGAAAGATCTCATGTTGTTTAGGAATGATTCTAGATAGCTAAACATGAGAAAAAAACCGAAAAGTAATATTTGAAGGTGGGTCCGTGACGCGGAGGCATACTTTAATTTTGGTTCCAAAAATGTCTTTTGAGGCAGAACACCTCGTGTCAACTCCGCAACGCGAAGCTGAAATTTCAATTCTGGGAACAGGTTGCACGATGCGCTCTCATGTTCAGATTTCGCCCGTCAAAATTTCTTCTTCATTTTTCTTCCCCAATCCACCCGAACTCGATTCTTTTTCTTAAATCACTTTTAGATACAGATACCCAGCAATGTACCTAAAAACCTAACTCGAAACGACCCTATAGTGCGATGTAACGAACTCAGAAACTTCCCAACTCAGTCAAATTCAAGAACAATATATGAACTCAAGAATAGGTATCAAGATCATCAATATTAAAATGCTTTTAGGATGAATCCAAACTGAAATAAATATGCTTGGCACGTGGGAAAACGATCCCAATGTTATGAGAGCCTCACATACCTGATAGAAGTAAATCCTTGGTGAAACACCAAGTTCCTTGATCGATCTTGATGAATTTGCCCTTTTCTCCTTCTTCTTTTCTCTTCTCCTTTCTCCTTAGCCCTAGCGTGAAATCCCAAGTTCTAAAACTGACTAAGTTCTGAATTGACCCATATTAAACTCCTAAAACTGGATTAAAATAATAGGACAATGAAAAGACTAAAATACCCCTTATATTTCCGGATTGGACATTTTCTTAATCCAATAGCCCAACTTCCAAAGGGCATAACTTGCTCATACGAACTCAGAATCGCGTAAACTTGGCGGTGTTGGAAAGATCATTCCAAGAGCTTCCCAACCATATCTGGAACTATACATAACTCATCCTGAGCTAGTAGTTATGTCCGTTTGAAGTTAACCAAAAACTCAACTTCAACTTACTTACAATTTTCCAGATTTCCTTATACTTTCCAAAAATAACTATTTCCAGATTTTAAACTTATTTTTAGTTCTTTCTAGTTGTGTGATGTTACAAATTATGTGTGAGAATGATCAGATATACCCCTAAACTTTGCTAAAAGGATCATATATAACTAGGGTTGCCTATTGGTCAGCTAGATTCAATTTTGAAGTTTATCAGTTTGAATTATCGGTTATTGGTTTATAGACATGCTAAATCGTTATAGATCCATTAAGATATTGACTTATCGATTATTGATCATTATCGGTTCAGTTATCGATTTAACCGTTAAGATTTGACACAAAAAAATCATTGAAAATCACATAAAAACAAGGTGACAAACCAAATTAGCCATGGACATGAGTTGACATGTTGCATCTTGCTCAAAATCAAACACTTTCACACTATAGAATATTCGAGAGTTTGAGACAACCTGAAAGAAAAGAATGAAACTGAACTCTAAAAATGGTAATAATATAATTATGTAATTTACTATTGGGTTACCGATTAACCCTTTAAGAAAAATCTCAACCGTTAAGAATCGATAACTCGATAATAAAAAAAAATCAAAACCTTTACCTAAACCACTAAACAAATAACTCATTACCGATAAACCTATAAATCTTTTTCAGTTCGAATTATTGATATTGAACAACACTATATATAACCCGTTATGAATTTACGTAAACTTAAAAATAAAAATAAAAAGGAATTACTTCCATCAGATAAAAAAGGTATATGTGAACCATTTTTATAACGATATAGGTATATGTAAATCATCTTTATAACGATAAGAGTACTGTATATATATATATATATATATATATATATCCATTTTATAACAAAAGATATATAAGCTCTTTTAAGTACGTATCATTTTCCACGAAATTAAAGGGTTTAACAAATATTTTCATAGAAAAAACATTAAAAAGGGGACAAAATAAAAGTTCAATACTCATTTTTTTTTTTTTTGGATATACTCACCAATACAATTGCAATATGAAATTAGCCGGAAACAGAGCAGAATTTATATTTTTACAAATCCTCACAACTTTCTGAAACCAGAAAAAAAAACTCGTAGACAGAAGTGGGAAAATAAACTTGAATTTTGTGTGCTTCGAGTTTTCGTCGTGAATTTTCTTGAGTATTAGTGTATATTTGTTTATTGTAATATCATAAGAGTATTTGGTTAACTAATTAAGTTTGTTCGTCATTTGTTTTTAATGAGTTCTTAAATTTTTATTTATTTGTGGGGGTTTATGTTTACATGTAATAAAAAAAATTAATGATAAATTTAGTGGAGTGATTTTATTGATATAAATGCATAAATTAAGTGATTTTATTGATATAAAACAAAGTTCAGTGACTTTACTAGATAAATTCTCAAAGTTGAGTGATCTTTTAAGATATAAACCCCCCTCTTTCCATTTGACAAATAATACTCAGATGAGTAAAAGTGTAAAAGACAAGGATAATTTGCATCAAAATGATCCTATCTTCGAATTTTCCGAAGAGGATCTCCACATCCACTTGCTACAGTTTTACTGAATCTTTTGCTGATTTAGTCAATAGGCAGAGAAGTAGGGTTCCAAGGAGAACAAAATATCTCTCTGTACGAATCATTTTTTTGAAGAACTAAACCTATTAGGTTAAATGTTTTAAAAAATGATTCTAGTTGCATATTTCATTTGTGACTTGGCACAACTCTTAAGAATAATAAACAAAATGACGACAATATAAAAGTTGTCATGTAGCCACTCATAAAATGTGAGATGAGTGATCTAAAAAATAAGACAAGTTATCAACTACAACACATAAAGTACACATATAGTTTAAAATTTATGGCATTGACAATATAAAAGTTGAGCTTAAGTTTTATGTACTAGCTTACAATTAGAAGGTAATTGCAGGTATCTTTATTTAATATAACATTAATTGATAACCTAAAATAAATGGTAAGTACCTGGGTTGTTATACATTGTTGGTGTAGAAAAATCATCATAGTGTTAGTGTATATATACCTTAAATTCAGATAAATTAAGGATTTAAATTATAGTAAATGCATTTCTATATCATTAATAAAATTTAACTTGTTATAATAGGTTACATACGATTTATTATATGTTATCAGTTAATGCTTGTGAAATAGAATCACTTTTTTTTGGTTGCCCACCCGGTGTCCTGAGCCAATATTAGAGCCTCGACTAAATTCAGATCGCGCACTACATGATCTATTCGGAGGTGGCGCTCTCAACAAAATTTTGTTCTATATCCAGGGTTCGAGCCCGAGAAATAGAATCACTTGCAATTAAGTACTTCAAGTACTCTAGTTATTTAAATACTTTTTTAGTTGTTCAATGCATAAAACCTACACCAATAAGTATAGTATACAAGTTACCATGTGTTAAAATACATTAATGGTGTAAGCTAAGCCCACATGCATACAAAGAGGTAAGGTCTCCAGTTTGGTGAACAAACTTTAATAGAAACATGTGTGAGGTTTCTTCACTGTACTACATGTATTTTGTCTAGAAATTAGAAATGGAGTTATTACTATATGTGGAAACCCTACACATGATTTTCCCAAAAATGGTAAGTTTTACAATTTTAGTCATACTCTGGAGAGTAGACACCTTCACTAGTGAGACAATTTAGGACTTCAAGAGGACATGTCTTCCAATTATGTTAGACCTCAGTAAGTAATCCATAGGTTGTCATTTAATTGCTTGACCTTATAATATTATTGTCCTTCAAATGAGCTGTTAAAGTCAAATAAAACAAAACATGAAAACTATGCCTACCTTTATTTAAGGATTGTGTTGGTACGTATATATCTTCCTTCTTCTTCTTTAAAAAATAAATTAGGTTTTTACTAATATGACTGATGATGAATGAAATAAAGCATCTCACTTAATTCTTAAAAACGCCTAGTACATGAGTCGTTCAAGGATTCCCCCGAAAAGAATCAAAAATAAAAATCGAGGACTATTCACTACCTATTAAAATAGCATACAAAGCATTCAAAGTAAAAAATTTATCCCACACTTAAAATTGTGTTTTGTCCTTGGTGCAAATCATAAAATGAAAGAGTAAATTAAAAGTAACTCTCTGAATGGCCAAAGGCTGAAGCACTAACAACTCATGGCATGGAATACTAAGGTTTCTCCCAAACATAATTCTTCACGTGGAAACTGAAGAACTTAAGATACAATAAGTTCAAAATAAAATATAACTAGAGGAGTGAGAGGAAATAGTTTCCAAAAAATAAAAAAAATGATAAACCAATCTTTTATTCAATCAGTTCATCATGACCTTATACAGAATTACAACTTAATAGAGTTACAATCCCACTAAATCACTAACTGAATCCATTAACCTAGCTCTTTTAAGCTATCTGCTACTCTAGAAAATAGGAGAACACCCACGTACTAAATAAAATATCAAACTAACAACTAAGCCGAATATATAGTTATACTGCAGATTTGGTCAAATTAAAATAGGAGTGATGTTGTCAACTTTAACATCCCTTCTCGACATCAGCTCTCTGTCATAATCATGCCTAGCTGCTTGAAGAAACTCTCCAACTTGTTGACACTAAAACCTCTGGTGAACAAGTCTGCAATTTTATTTTTGTTTTGATGTGCTCCAAATCAATCTCTCCTTGCAACACTTTTTCCTGGATAAAGTGGTAATATATCTCAACATGTTTAGTCCTTGCACGCAAAATAGGTTTCCAAGCAAATTGTTGATAATCGCANACTGTCTATGAAGCCTCTAAAACAACTGAGATGGATGTTGGGACAACCCCCACAATATCCTAATGAACTAACTAGAAAGCAATAAAAAAGAGTCCTTTGGAATGCAAAAAGGCTCACCAACTAACTCTGAACTGCTCACTCGAATGCCAATCCTAGTTACATGTGTCTGCATCACAATAAGATGCAGGCCAACTGACATCAATACATTGAATGTACGAGTAAGCAAATTGGAATGCTAATAAACATAGGCTTGAAAGGGAATCTGAAAGAAACACTTACCTTGGCTCTTCTCAACTCATGAATACTTACTGAACTCATTTCAATATAAAACAGTTTAAACAATTGCAATATAAAGAAAATCTGTTTAAAAACATGATGTCAACTTTGTGTATCTACAAGGATACAACATAACTCTGAAATGTATGTAAAAATACAATAAACTGATGTATATAAAAAATACAATAACTTATGTGGGAGTTTCTCTAACCGACAACCATCACATAAGAGCTATAGTGATGATACAAGGATCTACCTCACGCTGTCAGCGCATCCTATACCCAGCCAAAGGTATAGAACCTGAACTGCCTAATGGATCCACTAGTCTATTACGAAAAGGATTCATCTAAAAAGTATGACCCTTTTCTACCAATGGTGGCTATATGGTTCTATAGTGACGTGAATTATCTAAACTCGTGCTTGTCCCCAATTCGGTGCTCAATACTACTCCCAAAATATACTGGCTCTTATCTTTTAAAAACATACTTCTTCTGTGATTTGAGATTAGTGCTCAAAAACTTAGCTCAATGGTTATCTTGGAAATCTCAGTTTCCCTGCTTGCTTCAATTAGAAAGCTATTACTCTTTTTTGAAAACTAGCCCGAAGGCCCTTTGGAAATCTCAGTTTCTGCTCTTATTTAAATTTGTAAAACATTTTAAATCTCTTTGGGAAATACTTAGTCCCCATATGTTTCTTTGAAGAAAAGAACTTCAACTTTACTCTTTACTGAACTCAAAACTTAAGTCTTAAAACAAAGTTAAAATGTTTGTAAAAGACTTATGAAAACTTGAAATGAACTCCTCTTACTTGACTCTTGACTTTGATCTTAACTGCTCTTGACTTGACTGTTAACTGATCCTTGAATTGAATCATAGATTCAACGATTAAGATTTGGGTTTGGAAAGATCTCATGTTGTTTAGGAATGATTCTAGATAGCTAAACATGAGAAAAAAAACTGAAAATTAATATTTGAAGGTGGGTCCGCGACGCAAAGGCATAATTTAATTTTGGTTCCGAAAATATCTTTTGAGGCAGAACACCTCATGTCAGTTCCGCGACGCGAAGTTGAAATTTCAATTATGTGAATAGGTTGAGCAACGCGCTCCCATGTTCAGATTTCGCCCGTCAAAATTTCTTCTTCGTTTTTCTTTCCCAATCCACCCAAACTCGATTCTTTTTCTTAAATCACTTTTAGATACAAATACCCAGCAATGTACCTAAAAATCTAACTCAAAACGACCCTATAATGCGACGTACTCAAAAACTTCCCAACTCAGTCAAATTCAAGAACAATATATAAATTCAAGAATAGGTATCAAGATCATCATTATTCAAATGCTTTTAGGACGAATCCCAACTGAAATAAATATGCTTGGCATGTGGGAAAACGATCCCAACGTTATGAGAGCCTCACATACCTGATAAAAGTAAATCCTTGGCGAAACACCAAGTTCCTTGATCAATCTTGATGAATTTGCCCTTTTCTCCTTCTTCTTTTCTCTTCTCCTTTCTCCTTAGCCCTAGCGTGAAATCCCATGTTCTAAAACTGACTAAATTTTGAATTGACCCATATTAAACTCCTAAAATTATATTAAAATAATAGGACAGTGAAAAGACTAAAATACCCCTTATATTTCCGGATTGGACATTTCCTTAATCCAACAGCCCAACTTCCAAAGGGCATAACTTGCTCATACGAACTCGGAATCGCGTAAACTTGGCGGTGTTGGAAAGATCATTCCAAGAGCTTCCCAACCATATCTGAAACTATACCTAACTCATCATGAGCTAGTAGTTTTGGCCGTATGAAGTTAACCAAAAACTCAACTTTAACTTACTTACAATTTTCCAGATTTCCTTATACTTTCAAAAAATAACTATTTCCAGATTTTAAACTTCTTTCTAGTTCTTTCTAGTTGCAATATGTTACAAATTATGTGTGAGAATGATCAGATATACCCCTAAACTTTGCTAAAAGGATCATATATAACTAGGGTTGCCTATTGGTCAGCTAGATTCAATTTTGAAGTTTATCAGTTTGAATTATCGGTTATTGGTTTATAGACATGCTAAATCGTTATAGATCCATTAAGATATTGACTTATCGATTATTGATCATTATCGGTTCAGTTATCGATTTAACCGTTAAGATTTGACACAAAAAAATCATTGAAAATCACATAAAAACAAGGTGACAAACCAAATTAGCCATGGACATGAGTTGACATGTTGCATCTTGCTCAAAATCAAACACTTTCACACTATAGAATATTCGAGAGTTTGAGACAACCTGAAAGAAAAGAATGAAACTGAACTCTAAAAATGGTAATAATATAATTATGTAATTTACTATTGGGTTACCGATTAACCCTTTAAGAAAAATCTCAACCGTTAAGAATCGATAACTCGATAATAAAAAAAAATCAAAACCTTTACCTAAACCACTAAACAAATAACTCATTACCGATAAACCTATAAATCTTTTTCGGTTCGAATTATCGATTTTGAACAACACTATATATAACCCGATATGAATTTATGTAAACTTAAAAAAAAAAGGAATTACTTCCATCAGATAAAAAGGGTATATGTGAACCATTTTTATTAGATAAATTCTCAAAGTTGAGTGACCTTTTAATATATAACCCCCCCTCTTTCCATTTGACAAATAGTACTCAGATGAGTAAAAGTGTAAAAGACAAGGATAATTTGCATCAAAATGATCCTATCTTCGAATTTTCCGAAGAGGATCTCCACATCCACTTGCTACAGTTTTACTGAATCTTTTGCTGATTTAGTCAATAGGCAGAGAAGTAGGGTTCCAAGGAGAACAAAATATCTCTCTGTACGAATCATTTTTTTGAAGAACTAAACCTATTAGGTTAAATGTTTTAAAAAATGATTCTAGTTGCATATTTCATTTGTGACTTGGCACAACTCTTAAGAATAATAAACAAAATGACGACAATATAAAAGTTGTCATGTAGCCACTCATAAAATGTGAGATGAGTGATCTAAAAAATAAGACAAGTTATCAACTACGTACAACACATAAAGTACACATATAGTTTAAAATTTATGGCATTGACAATATAAAAGTTGAGCTTAAGTTTTATGTACTAGCTTACAATTAGAAGGTAATTGCAGGTATCTTTATTTAATATAACATTAATTGATAACCTAAAATAAATGGTAAGTACCTGAGTTGTTATACATTGTTGGTGTAGAAAAATCATCATAGTGTTGGTGTATATATACCTTAAATTAAGATAAATTAAGGATTTAAATTATAGTAAATGCATTTCTATATCATTAATAAAATTTAACTTGTTATAATAGGTTACATACGATTTATTATATGTTATCAGTTAATGCTTGTGAAATAGAATCACTTTTTTTTGGTTGCCCACCCGGTGTCCTGAGCCAATATTAGAGCCTCGACTAAATTCAGATCGCGCACTACATGATCTATTCGGAGGTGGCGCTCCCAACAATTTTTTTTTCTATATCCAGGGTTCGAACCCGAGAAATAGAATCACTTGCAATTAAGTACTTCAAGTACTCTAGTTATTTAAATACTTTTTTAGTTGTTCAATGCATAAAACCTACACCAATAAGTATAGTATACAAGTTACCATGTGTTAAAATACATTAATGGTGTAAGCTAAGCCCACATGCATACAAAGAGGTAAGGTCTCCAGTTTGGTGAACAAACTTTAATAGAAACATGTGTGAGGTTTCTTCACTGTACTACATGTATTTTGTCTAGAAATTAGAAATGGAGTTATTACTATATGTGGAAACCCTACACATGATTTTCCCAAAAATGGTAAGTTTTACAATTTTAGTCATACTCTGGAGAGTAGACACCTTCACTAGTGAGACAATTTAGGACTTCAAGAGGACATGTCTTCCAATTATGTTAGACCTCAGTAAGTAATCCATAGGTTGTCATTTAATTGCTTGACCTTATAATATTATTGTCCTTCAAATGAGCTGTTAAAGTCAAATAAAACAAAACATGAAAACTATGCCTACCTTTATTTAAGGATTGTGTTGGTACGTATATATCTTCCTTCTTCTTCTTTAAAAAATAAATTAGGTTTTTACTAATATGACTGATGATGAATGAAATAAAGCATCTCACTTAATTCTTAAAAACGCCTAGTACATGAGTCGTTCAAGGATTCCCCCGAAAAGAATCAAAAATAAAAATCGAGGACTATTCACTACCTATTAAAATAGCATACAAAGCATTCAAAGTAAAAAATTTATCCCACACTTAAAATTGTGTTTTGTCCTTGGTGCAAATCATAAAATGGAAGAGTAAATTAAAAGTAACTCTCTGAATGGCCAAAGGCTGAAGCACTAACAACTCATGGCATGGAATACTAAGCTTTCTCCCAAACATAATTCTTCACGTGGAAACTGAAGAACTTAAGATACAATAAGTTCAAAATAAAATATAACTAGAGGAGTGAGAGAAAATAGTTTCCAAAATATAAAAAAAACGATAAACCAATCTTTTATTCAATCAGTTCATCATGACCTTATACAGAATTACAACTTAATAGAGTTACAATCCCACTAAATCACTAACTGAATCCATTAACCTAGCTCTTTTAAGCTATCTGCTACTCTAGAAAATAGGAGAACACCCACGTACTAAATAAAATATCAAACTAACAACTAAGCTGAAAATATAGTTATACTGCAGACTTGGTCAAATTAAAATAGGAGTGATATTGTCAACTTTAACATCCCTTCTCGACATCAGCTCTCTGTCGTAACCATGTCTAGCTGCTTGAAGAAACTCTCCAACTTGTTGATACTAAAACCTCTGGTGAACAAGTCTGCAATTTTTTTTTTTGTTTTGATGTGCTCCAAATCAATCTCTCCTTGCAACACTTTTTCCCGGATAAAATGGTAATATATCTCAACATATTTAGTCCTTGCACGCAAAATAGGTTTCCAAGCAAATTGTTGACTGATTATCACAGTACATGATTTTCAGTCAAGCAAACTGCTGACTGATAAGATCCTTCATCAACTGCATAAGCCATGTACTTTCCTGAACTACAACTATTGTTGCCTGATACTCTGCTTCTGTTGTTGACAACGACATTATTGGTTGTCTTTTGCTGCACCAAGAAATTGTTCCAGCTTCAAGCTTAAACAGAAAGCCAGTAGTTGAACGACAGATATCATGGTCTCCTCCATAGTCAGAGTCACAGTATCCAATCAGCCTACATCAGTATCATATAGGGAATTATAGAAGATTTGTTCATTCCTTAAAAAAAATTGCACTACAAAAAAAACCTAAATTGCCAACAAATTTTACTAATAACTTAAGTTGGTTAGTATTCTACTAACAAATTACCAACATATTTCTAACTGAATTATATTTTAAAACCNATATCCAATCAGCCTACATCAGTATCATATACTGATAGGGAATTATAGAAGATTTGTTCATTCCTTTAAAAAATTGGTCCTCTATAATACCAACGTGATATATATCATATACTGACAAAGTATCATAGAGAACTAGTGCATTTCTTCAAAAATAAAGTTCGGTCCTCAATGATATCAACATGATATATTATATACTGACAAAGTACCATAACAAACAACTTTATTTCGATATTTTGCTTATTTTAATTATTTTTTATAATTTTTACTTATAAATAAAATATAAAAATAGAATCATTTTAAGATATAAGTTTTGTAATATTTGCATTTATAAAATAATTTTTTTAAAAAAATATATTTCTATTAATTAACTTAACTTTTAATAAATAGACTTGTGATTTTAGTTTAATTAATTTTCTTAAGTATTTCTATGTATTAGAGCTATCAATATGAGCTGGCCCACCCCATCCGGACTAACCCATACAAGCTTTGAAATTTACCGTGTCAGGCTAGGCTAGCCCATTTTTTATGTGGGCCAGAAAATGGTCAGCCCAGCCCACAAGTACGTGAGCTACATGCTTGTCGGGGCCATCCCTCTTTTCGTAAAAGTATACTTTTTATAATTTTTTAAATTAAATTTTAATTTAAAAATATTATCATAAATATCGACAAGATAATATTACATGGTGTTAGTGTTACTACTTGTTAATCAAATCCACAAATAAAATTATCTCTATAATATATATTAAGTTTGATTTGTAAAAGCATAAATAGCTAAATAAAAATATTAACCTAATTATTTTTCAATGATCATAATAAAACACAAAAATTATGGCAATATTCCATAGGCTGCAGCCTATGTAAATTGTAATATTTCAAACTTTAAACTAATTTTGAGTTTAGAGTCTTTTTATTTTTAATATTCTATTTTATTTTTATTTGGCCCACTGGCCGGCCCTATCCAAATTTGTCAAGCCCCACAAATCGGCAGGTTTATTCAGGCCGGGCTAAAAGGCTCTTTTCTTAAATGAGCTTCAAAAATCATAGTCCAACCCTATCAAATCACAGGTTAGGCCAGGCACCGATCCAACGGGCTTTGCCATATTGACGGCTCTACTAAATTTATATTGGATTCTTAGTTTTGAAAAACACATCATAAACATAGTAAAAATTAAAATATTTTGAGATTCCTTTTATAGGACAACTGTATACATAGTTACACTTGAGTTTTCCAGATGGATATTTATTGGATACAATATTAACTAGTTTTAGGTTGGTTAATTTGGTTGAAATCTCAATTACATCTTAGTTTTTCTATTTTTTCCAATTGGATACCAGTTGGATACCAAATAGATACCAATTGGATACAACAATAACTAGTTTTAAGTTAGCTAATTTGGTTGAAATCCCAATTACTTTTTGTTTTTTCTATTTTTTCAATGATATTTGGATACCAAATGAATATCAATTAGAAATTACATTAACTAGTCTTAGGTTGGCTAATTCGATTGAAATCTCAATTAATTTTTTTTAAAATTTTCCAGTGGGATATCAGTTTGATATCAAGTGTATACCAATTGGATACAATATTAACTAGTTTTAGGTTGACTAATTCGATTGAAATATCAATTACATGTTTTTTCAATCAGTGGGACTTTAGTTGGATACCAAATGGATATCATTTTCATACTAAAATTTGACTTAATTTTTCTAGTCGATACCAATTGCATATCAACATTACCGATTTTTTCACTGTACATTTAAAAAACATTGAATACACAGAGGATTAAGTAGTACACATAATAAATGTTTTGAAATTATAATTCATTAACTTAAAAGGCAAAATAAATTAAAACATGAGTTTGTCACAATTAAACAACCAAATCAAAATAACAATAAATTATGACTTTTTCCAGCAAGGTAATTTGAATATGTCTTCATGTTGTGTCCCTCCCGACGACATATACTGCACTTAATTTTAGATCTCTTGAATTTCACATCAGCTTGCCCTTCCAACATTCAAGTTGTTATCTCCCTGCAAACATGATAGAAAAGTGCAAATGCATACGTTATATGAGTATACAAATTTCATACCATTTTTATGTATTCTTCCTATACCTATTCTATGCCAAAAGTCAACATTGATTCACCAGATTCATGCCAAAAAGAATATCAAAATCATATCATTTCTAACTAGTAATTGTCTTTTATTAAATAAGCAGTACACAAATTCATTCCATTATTATGCACAATTTCAAATCAATATAATGCCAAAAATAGAAATTGAATCATACCAAATTTGTACCAAAACATTACCAACTTTCATTCAAGTCTGATATAACTAGTATACCAATTTCATACAGATTTTATGTCAATTTTTAAACTAGAGTCATACAAAAAACAATAAATGATTCATGCAAAGAATGAACAAATTTAATGTTCATATAAAAAACTAATAGTATAAATAAAAAATAACGCCACAATTAAAAGTATTATACAAAATCTATATCTAATTAGCATACATAAAAAAATGATATCAATATTTTTTTACCAGAAACCTTAAATTAAAAAAAAAATCATACCAATATTTATTCTTGTTTCAAAAATTTATTATGTAATCTGAACAAAAGAATGTTCATACAAAAAACGTCACAATTTAAATCTATTATACACAAACAAAATCAAAAAAATCCTTTATAGTTTCACTGTTCTTATTATTATTATTTTTTTGTTTGAGTAACATAACAATACAAATAATAAATCGCAAAGAACACTAACCTGAAGGATTCCATCTACCACATGTTTTATTAATATTGATAAGAAGAGAAAATCTTATTTTTGCATTACTTTTAACTGATTGAGTAAAAAAAGGCAAATAAATTGACAGGAAAAAAATCGAGCGAGAGAGAAACGTTTGAAAATAAAAGAAAATCTGATTTTTGAATTAATTTTAACTGATTGAGTAAAAAAAAGGAAAACAAATATTCCTATTTTATTTTGAATCTCCTAAATTTTATGGCATTATTAATTATCCTTATTCTATTCAAATTAATGACTATAAATTACTTATCCATTTTTTTTCTTTTTATGATTTAAAAAAAATATTTTTTTTAAAAAAGAAAAGGAAGGATGCAGCAAAATAATTACGTAACGCCTTATGTGTTTACGGTTCATCATCTTGTGTTGAAAGTTTACAAGTCTATATTTGAGAATTTTACTATAGCATTGCACGCGATTTGATATCATCATAATTTAATTGAAATTTGATAAATATTTTTTTATTGTCTTTCTAAAATATGTGAAATATTTATGAAAAATTCTTTAGTTACTAGTTATAAATATTTGCGTATGTATTTATTTTTATGAGTTTTATAAATTATTAATATTTTAACAGAGATAGTATGTCTAATTATGCTGAAACAATTTTATGATATGAAATAGACTTTAGTCAAAATAATTTTATATTAATTGTAATATATTCAAAAAGTTATATTTAATTTATCACAAATTTATGCAATACTCGAATACATTCAAAATGAATTAAAGTAGAGGGTGGTAGTTGTCACCTCCACTTACACGTGGAAGTCGAGGGAAAGGACAAATGGGCCTTTTATTTTACTGGCTATTACCTTTCTTAAGCTAGTAAAGATGATTATTAAGTTTAATGGAAATATCCTATATCCTATATTTAATTAAATTTCACCGCCTACCACTAGTTATATATAGGTATATATGTATATAATTATACGTATGAGACTTTCAGCCAGCATATCTTCTTAAGATATAGTAAGCATTTTGCTTAGGCAGAGAATACAATTGCTCACGCTAAGGGAAGAAAAAACTCATTTTGATGTAGTACAGTGTTTCGAGAAGAGTAGGAAAAATAAATCGATATCTACATCAAGTTATTTAATTCTTTATTCAAGGTATGTTAAGGTAAAATTCATTTTTTATGTAGCACGAATCTTAAAAATTATAAATTATTGAATAAGTCATCTTTTTTACTATTTCATTGCTAGTGAGACCCTTTGTGAAGGGCATTGGGATGTCAGCTAATCTTATTTCTTGACCATATAGTATCATTGTCCTGTTTATAACATTGTGAAGTGTGTTTAATGATTAAAGTTATTTTCTGTCAAGTTCTGTATCATTATGTCAATTAATGAGGTATTGTCTTAAAGTGAGGTTGAAATGTTGGAAAATTATATTATTGTATCTACGGGAATTGCTATGTCATTCTTTCTTGTCAGAACATCTTATAAGAATATTATTTGAAAAAGATCTTAATACTAAATCTTGTACTCTATTATTTTGGTTATCTACTTGTTAAACAACCTTGTTTCTAAAAAGGACCATACTACTGTCAAACCTGGTTCATTCTTAAATCAAGTTAAGTATATGTCAATCTCCTTCTGAGTTCCTAAATTAATATTAATTTGTTAAGTTAAGTCAAGTATAGAGTTTCAAATTATATGCCTTAATGATCATATGGAAGTTAAGTGAATTCATGAGAAATTTCTTTAAACACCTTAAGTTCTTTATGAACATCCCCAGTTTTAAGTTACCTTTTTGAAGTCGAGTAACTATTCGGGTCTATTCTAAAAGAATATGAGGTTCCATGAGACATTTACATGTTATATGGAAGTGGTTACGGGGTTATGAGAATAAGAGTACAAACGGGGCCAAGATTGACAATATGACAACGGTAACACATATGCATTATGAATCCATGACATGACATGCTATGCATTCTACTTTCGAGCTATAATCGGGAGGTATGTGGCCTATTGCCTATATCTATACGTATGAGACAGCGATGTCCACAAGTTAGCGAATATGATGCCGGTTAGCTATCGGGGAGCACCACCATTGCTAGCATTTGGTTGGGTATGTCATGCATTTGCATCTATATGTATACTCACGACGTACGATTACTCGAGCATACCATTGATATTTTATTATTATAAGATAAAATGTCATTCATAGAGGCTATTTTGAGTTTCAGTTTCAGGTGGTATCTCTATTACTTTTTGAAAGCAACTATTTATGATTCTACTTTCCGCCTTGCATACCAGTACATTTTATTCGTACTGACGCCCCATTGCTTAGTGACGCTGCATTCGTGTTGCAAGTTAAGATAGAGCTCCTGATCGGGCTCTACAATAGGGGTGTTATCTCAGCTGAGGATTAAGCTCCATTCTTTCTGTAGTTGTTGGTTGTATGTAGGTTTTACATATTTGAGTTTTCTATATTGTTGTTGTAATTGTTGGGGCCTTGTCTCAACCAGTCAGGCTAGAGACTTGTGGACATACTTTGTGGGGTCTTTTTAACTTCCATTTATAGCCTTGTCGGCTTGCTAGTTATTTATTAGTTAAGTGGCTTTGTCGGCCCTTTCATTATGTTGTTGAGATTATTGTGACCTCGTCGGTCCAGTTATTTTGTTCCAGCAGGTTATTGTAGTGGCCTTGTTGGCCCTTGTTGTATCATTTCCTTTTACCACTCGAAAAACTAGTAGGTGTAACTAGAGCCTTACGAGTGTGTTGTTGAGTTTGGTATGGGGTTTTTGTTGTAAACTGAGTTCCCGAGCTTAGGTTGAGGGGTTGAGGGGTTAAACGTCAAGGTACGACCCCCAAGGACCAACCAAGGGTCCTTGAGAAGGATCCTAAAGCCTAACCCCCAAAGCTGCCCAAGAACCAAAAATTGTCAAATGTGTTATGGGATATGGATGGGACCTACACCCCGTAGGTCCATCCACGCCCATGGGAGGGGGCTTCGTGAGTCAAGGGCCAAGATGACAAGTTGCAGACCCCACCCACGAACCTACAGGATGGGGCGTGAGTGGACCCATGGTCCGTGAGTCATGGGCGTGGGTCACCACTATAAAAGTTGTCCAAGACTCGACCAAGGTAAGGGTAGGTTGGTAAATTCCTTTTAAGATACAATTCATTATTCCCAAAACTCAAAAATAGAAACCACTTCATCTCCAAATAATCCTCTCTCTAGAAACCACCATTGGAGAAGAACAAGTCAAGGTTTGGAGATCAAGATTTCATCTTTTCTTTTCAATTTCGTGGAGTTTCTTCAATTGAAGTATGGTAGTTTTCATCTTTGGTTAAGTTCCACCCAAGGAGTCCCTTCAAAACATGATTCAAAGTTTTCAAAATCCCCCAAAAGTTAGGGTTTCAATCTTAGTCATGGGTTCAATTTCTAAACGTTTTCAAAGGTTGAATTATGATGAATTGTGATTGAATTCATGAATTAATGTTGTTTTAAGATGGAATTTCCCTATGAACCCATGATTCCCCGAAAATAATGAATTGTGAATTGTGATTTGGGATTGATCGATTATGGAAGCATGTGAAGAGATTAAGTTTATATTGATTTAGTTTATTGAATTAGGTCATTATTCATGCCTAAATTGTAGTATTCCAAGTGTGTTGGTGACTTTTGATTCATGGCCTTGAAGGGAAAAATATGAAGGATTGATGTATAATCATGATGCTATGTCTATGCTTTGTGATTTCAGTTAAAGTAATGTGATTATGACTATAATGCAATGGTGGTGTTGTTGAAAGGTTATTAATGATGATGTGTTGATTGAAAGGTTATTCTCAATTGTACACTAATGAATGATTGTGAAAGGACTTTCTCACAATATGGGGATTCTTAGTTGAAAGGCTATTCTCATATTTGAATCTATGAGCTATCTAATGAATGAGTGTTGGGTTTGAGATGGATACTCATCCATGAGTTGAGGGCGGGGTATCTAGTAACAATCTCTTATCTCATAACAATGAACTAAAGTAATGAATGTTAAGTACTCCGTGCATGTAACGACCCTAAAAATGAAATAGGAAGAACTAGAGCCTCACATGTGTATTGAAGTTGGTAACTTGATTAAATAATGTAAATCGGCTTTTTGAGTTTAGTTCAAAGAGATTTGGGGTCCGTAGATGCTGTCAATTTTTGACATTTTAATTTTTAGTTGGGGCTTTGGGAATTAATTAGTTATTAGATTAAGGGCTTAAGGGGTCGGTTAGGAGTTAATTAAATGACTTATATAAGGTTTTAAGTCTTTTAACAAGTCATTTACTCTCTTTTCCCAAAATCAAAATCCCAAAGTCTTCCCTCTCTGTATATTTCTCTCTAACTCAAAGAAAAAGATGAAGTGGGAGCTAAGGTTGAGGATTTCATGGTGTTTCTTCTTCAATTTTTGTGGGATTCATGAAGGTTAAGGTAGGGGGATCCTTTATCCTTGATTCCTTTTCTATTCAAGGAGCCAAATCAAAGTGTTTTGAAAGCTCTTCAAAAACTCAATAAAGTCCTAATTTCGGCTCTAGCATGGGTTCTTGCATTAAATAATTTTTAATGATGATTTATGTTATTATTGATGTTTATTGACGGGTTTAAGAAAGAAAAGTCCATGAACCCATGTCTTTCCAAGTTTCCTAAATTTGGCTTATGAAGTGGGTTGAGTGTTTATGACTGAATAATGGTGGAAAAATGCTTAGGTTGAATTGAGTAGTTGATTTCTATTATTATCTATGTTTATCTATTGAGAATTGTTGAAGAATTGAGGAATGGTGATTGTGGCTTTGGAAAAAGGGTAAGTTGACCTAACTTCATTGTTAATGTAGAATTGATATACAATTGTGATAGATTGATGTGTGATCCACTTATGGTGGAGGTGTTTACTTATTGAATGTATTATGGTTATGGCCTTGAAGGCATTATATGAGGAATTGAAGTGTTGACATGATATCATATATGTGAATGTGATGTAAAGGATTTGAATGAGAATCTAATGAAGTAAAGGTAATCATGTTATGAATATAAATGTGTTCATGGGATCCCAAGGTGAGCTTGAATAAAGTATTAGTGTATTGTGATTAAAAGTATGTTCTCTCTTAACACTTATGAATGAAGATAATGGAATGTGAAGTGCCTTATATTGTTTTATGTCATCTCTTGACTTGGTAGACTTAGGTGCTCTTCTTGATAAATGAAAAGCTATGTTGAATATAAATCGATAGGCTATGACATTCCTTTCATATGTAAGTGATGAACTCTGTTTCTGAGTTGGGTAGTGCTTGGTAATTTATGCATATCTTCTTCTCTAAAACTTCGTTTACAATGAATAAATATGATTTGGAAAGCTAACTTATATACCTACAACTCTTATGTTTATGTAAAACTCTAATTTAACTGTTATGGACGCGAAATATGGGACGCAACATAGGGCAAGTTCTGCCCAGATTTCGGAAATTAAAATCCTGTATGATCAACTGTAGTGTTTTGAATATATATATTTGTACAAAATATGTTTGCGGTGATTCTTGTTTATTTGCAACCTTTAGAGATGTACCTACATCTTTCATGAAGGTTATAAAGTTTAGTTTTGCCGTTTTCCTTTTCAAATCTAACTTGCGACTTGAGGTACCAGGCTGGACAGATTCACTGGTTTGGAAGCATAGTTGTATTTGTACATGCTATGCTTACTTGTGATGATGATCCTATTTTATGTCAACATTACTGAGCTATTAAAAGTTAAAAAAGTTATTTAATTGTATTTTTAAGGTTGTGTATACTCGTGAACAAGTTGAGGACCTTGAAACGTTGGTTGGTCTATGGTCTGAACTCGCAAAGTTATGTTGGATTGGTTCTTTGCTAAAGCACTGAGTTTGTGTATAAACTTTTACTTGCACTCTTTTTACCTGATGGTATATCTGAAAGTTTATTTTGGTATTTTGGTTACCTCTTGTCAATTTTCATTGTCGTGTTGGTATCCTTTAAGACATTAAGGACACTTGTGTAACTCGTCCGCTTGTACGGACTGTTTGATCACCTAGCACTCTTGTTGGGACCTTGTCCTTCTTGTGGCTGTGACTTTGTCACTCTAGGCATGCCTCTTGATTTGGATCACTTGTCATCTTGACTCTGGATTTTTAGTCCGTCTTATGAATGGAAGTTGTCCATTTTAAGTACGAATTAGAAAGCCATTTTTAATATGGTTCTTGGTTCTCTTGATTATTGGGCTTTGACCCTTCTTGATACCGGGCGTCGGGCCTTCTTGATACTTGTTTGTGCTTGGTGTGACGACATGATGTATATATTGGGCGAGCCTTGTTATTGAATCTCTTGGAAATTTGTGCTATGAACATTCTTGACACTTGGATCTTTAAATGTAGAACTTGATAGCATTAGTGTGAACTCTAATTACTTGATAGGTTCTACAACGTGTAGATAGTAGTATGGGATGCAATCTACATATGGCACAGTAGGCTTTGAAGGTGCTAAAATGAGTTCCCTAAGTCTATATGACTATAGTGTGAAGTCCCCTAAATGCATGAATGTGTCCTAAATGACTTTAAAGAGGAATGTTGACTTATTGTCTAAATGATTTGTTGAATGAATAGCTTATGTTAATGAAGTGAGTTACTTAGTATGCTACCTTGAAGAATGATGGTTCTTGTCTATAGTAGCCTTGAGGAACACTTAGGTGTGTATGAAGAGGTAGTTTGGGCGGCCACTTCATGTCTCACTCAAGTGTGTCTTAGGGTAACTTTAGATAAGGGTTCTTGGATGATAAAATGAGTTACGTGGTGAAAATGTTGAGTATTTCTATAATGTGGTTAATGCCTTATATGCTGGTTATGTTCTATAATATGTCTAATATGTCAATATTCATGAAGTTTTACTAAAATGGCATAGGGCATGACTTTCAACCAAATGTCTTTTTTAGCATGTTTTTGCATGGTTTTCATACTTAGTACTTAATTGTACTAACCCATTTCTTTCCCTTTTGACTAAAGTGTAGGGATTTGGAGATGTTGATATTCCATGGTTGATGGATAGGTTTCTAAGATGTTTGAAGATGAAGACTTGGTGAGTTCTTATATATTCGAGGACAATAACCAACATGTTCATTTATGTCTTTTAGTTTTGTTATAGTTTTGAGTGGGCTTAGTCCCATTGTTGTATTCAAGTATTAGATGGTTTTGAGACATCTTGGATAAAGTCTAGAATGTCTTCCGTTTTCTTTTTATTTAAAAGGTGTTCTTTCGATTGTAAAGGAAGCTTTAATTTTTCCTCTATATTTTTTTTTATATCGTATTTTAATGAATGATCCATGAGGCTTGTATTTGACCTCTTCGAGATCGAATACACCAGTTACGACTAGAAGGTACTCTCGAGTCGTGACAATAATGCTAAGCACCGAGAGGATATTTATTGAGATGGATACTCATCCATGAGTTGAGGCGGAGTATCTAGTAACATTCTCTTGAGATGGATGCTCATCCGTGAGTTAAGGCGGGGTATCTAGTAGCAATCTCCATATCCCATAACTATGTGCCCATATAGGTTTATAGCTAGTGGATCCACCTAAGCTAAATTTTAACGGTCCTACTTAGGCAAGTATGAATCCCTTATTCGATGTGGGTAACATCGGGATTTTATGAATTGCTCACATGGTCTATGTCGGTTAAGGCTTACCCTGTAACGACCCTAAAAATGAACTAGTGAAACTAGAGCCTCACAAGTGAGTTTGGAGTTGAGAACTTGATGAAATGATGAGAAATGACCGTGACGTCCGGAAACTAGTCATTTGAACTAGTGAGCTGTAAGGGTCAACTTTAAATGGTCATATCTTTTAGCTCAAAATGAATTAGGTGGACCTTTACCTATCCAATTAAAGGTCTTTGAGTCCTCTTTCCAATGCCACCGAGTTTGCCCAATTCCGACCTTGGAGTAAAAAGTTATGCCCGAAATATCGAAGCACTGTCAGGCTGAAAAAAAAAGGGCGAACTAAGACGGGAAGGGGTAGAATTTTTAAGTTAAGATTTTATGGGTCCTTAGTCCTTTTCCAAAATTGACCCTATGCTATTTTATTCTTTTCCTAGCAACTATAAGACCTTTTTATGACTTAATTCCTTTCATTTAAGTCACTCCTCTTAGAATTAAAAAGAAACCCATCTCCTTTCATATATTTCTCTCTAACTCAAGGAAGAAGAGGAGTTGGAGCTAGGATTGAAGATTTCGAGTGCTTCTTCTTCAATTTTCGTGGGTTTTCAACTTAGAGGTATGGGGATCCTTATCCTTGATTATTCTTTCTTTCAAGGAACCCAATCAAAAGGTTTTCAAGGTTTTTCAAATACACACAAAAACCTATTTCGATTCTAGCATGGGTTCTTGCATAAAAAGGTTTTAAATGATGATTTATATGGTTATTAATGATTATTAATGGTTTTTAGAAAGAAAT
>NC_064290.1:14724461-14772828 GCF_019186545.1 Solanum stenotomum
TGAAAAAATAAAAATTTGAAGTTGAAAATATTTTTTTTTTTTTCTTTTTGAAGGGGGTTGGGGGTTGATGGGAGGGGGGCGAGGGTAGTGGGTAAAAAAATAAAAAATTGAAATTAGAAATATCTTTTAAAAATAGTTTTTAATATATTTTTGGGAGGGGGTGGAGGTAGGGGTGAGGGTGGGGTAAAAAATTAAATTTAAAAACAAGCTTTAAAATTATTATTATTTGGGGGGGGGGGGTGGTTGGGGGGTGGTTTGAGGGTAGGGACAAAATAAATTGATTTTTTCAACAAAAAAAAAATTGTAATTTGAAGTTGGAAGAGAGTTTTGAAAAATGTTTTCTTTAAGTTTGAAGGAAAGTCATTTTCCTTAAATTTGAGGAAAATGAGTTGATTTGGAAAACATTTAGCTCAACCAAACATGAGAAAATTGGAAAACATTTTTCGAAAAATGTTTTCCTTCATACCAAACACACCCTTAGTCATGGGTTCAATTTCTAAACGTTTTCAAAGGTTGAATTATGATGAATTGTGATTGAATTCATGAATTAATGTTGTTTTAAGATGGAATTTCCCTATGAACCCATGATTCCCCCAAAATACTGAATTGTGAATTGTGATTTGGGATTGATCGATTATGGAAGCATGTGAAGAGATTAAGTTTATATTGATTTAGTTTATTGAATTACGTCATCATGCCTAAATTGTAGTATTCCAGGTGTGTTGGTGACTTTTGATTCATGGCCTTGAAGGGCAAAATATGAAGGATTGATGTATAATCATGATGCTATGTATATGCTTTGTGATTTCAATTAAAGTAATGTGATTATGACTATAATGCAATGGTGTTGTTGTTGAAAGGTTATTCTCACATACACACACTCATGAATGAATAATGAATGAAGTTTCTATGATTATGTTAATGATGATATGTTGATTGACATGTTCTTCTCAATTGTACACTAATGAATGATAATGACATTTTATGAAATGACTTTCTCACAATATGGGAATTCTTAGTTGAAAGGTTATTCTCATCTTTGAATCTATGAGCTATCTAATGAATGAATGCTGGGTTTGAGATGGATACTCATTCATGAGTTGAGGCGGGGTATCTAGTAACAATTTCTTATTTCATAACAATGAACTAAAGTAATGAATGTTAAGTACTCCGTGGGGAATAATGCTAAGCATCGAGAGGATATTTATTGAGATGGATACTCATCCATGAGTTGAGGCGGGGTATCTAGTAACAATCTCTTGAGATGGATGCTCATCCGTGAGTTGAGGCGGGGTATCTAGTAGCAATCTCCATATCCCATAACTATGTGCCCACATAGGTTTATAGCTAGTGGATCCACCTAAGCTAAATTTTAACGGTCCTACCTTAGGCAAGTAGGAATCCCTTATTCGATGTGGGTAACATCGGGATTCCATGAATTGCTCACATGGTCTATGTCGGTTAAGGCTTACTCCCACAAAGAATGATAATGAACTATGGCTTCTCAAGAATGCACTACTTAGTGTGGTTGGTAGTATGTGATGTCATCCATGCATTGCACAAGTAGGCTTTGAGAGTAGCCATGGTGTGTTCCTTTATGTTATAATGTATTATGATCAAGGATATGAGTTAGGTACTATGGTTACTCAAGAAGTTCTATGAAGTGTGGATGGTATAGTATGGAATGCCATTCATGCATTGCACGAGTAGGCTTTGAGAAGGCTATGGTGTGTTTCTCAATGTCATAATGTCTAATGAAATGAATGTGCTTATAATGATGCTAGTGAGAATGTTGACTTAAATGCTTAATGTAATGATGCATGCTTTACTTGGATTGTATTATGAGTTACTTTCCTTGTCATGACTTATGAAATATGATTGTTCCTTTTGCATAAGTATTGTCTAAAGATGAGAAGGAAGAATGGTAAGTTCATCTAAGGTGGCCTCAAAGTGGTACTTAGTAGGACTAGTAGTATGGGATGCTATTGTTACATTGCACAAGTATAACTTAGGGTTACCTAAGGTGATGGTTCTAATGTGATTAAATGGCTTATATGTTGAATGTGATTGCATCTTATGCCTTTTATACTAAAGTTCATGATGTTTCTCAAAATTGACATATAGCATGATTTTCAACCAAAATATCTTTTTTAAGCATGATTTTTGCATGGTTATCATACTTAGTACATTTTTGTGTGCTAACCCATATTTCAACATTTTTACAGAAGTGTAGGGTTTGGAGACTTGATGTTCTATTCTTGGACGATGGGTTTCTAAGGAACAAGAAATTGAAGATTTGGTGAGTCCTCATAGTTTCAAGGAAGAACCCACTATTTCCTTTATGTCTTTTATTATATGTGAAGAGCTTTTGTATGGGCTATGTCCCAAAGTTTTATTCAAAGTGTTGTATATGGTTTGAGACAAAGTATAGAAAGACTTCCACTTGCTTTATGAAAATGACTTCGATTGTAAAGAAAAGTTTTAAATTCCGTACAATTTTCCTATGTTCTTATGTTATGAATGCTATGAGGCTTGTATGAGGCTCTTCAAAGTCTTATACGTCGTGTTACGTCTAGGGGGTACCCCTAGGTCATAACACTTGCTCCTCTCCTAATTTGGGGTGTGAAATTATTTCCTCCAATTTTAACTTAGTTATTTTATTTTTATTTTTTATTTGTTTAAAATATAATATTTTCTCCGTTTTAATAACTCTTTAGTTCTTACTTTTTATATGCCTTATTTGAAACCACAAAATTGTAAAACATTTTATTCATTTTATTATGAGTTGTAAAAAATAAAAGAGTGTTGTTCTTATAAAAGAGTAGTAGTGTTGTGACACTATTAAGTTTTTATCAATATTATTGTACTATTTACTCAGGTAGCATGTTTACCTCATCTTAATATTTGGTGTCATTGTTACTCTCTTGCTATTGTTATTTAGCGTGGACATTATCCTGGATATTATTATCATTTTGTCCAACAATATGGTATCAAATAGTGT
This sequence comes from Solanum stenotomum, assembly GCF_019186545.1. Classification (NCBI taxonomy): domain Eukaryota; kingdom Viridiplantae; phylum Streptophyta; class Magnoliopsida; order Solanales; family Solanaceae; genus Solanum; species Solanum stenotomum. Next base: position 14,727,463 of record NC_064290.1, read on the forward strand.
CTACGAATGAAAGTCAATATGGCTTTGATACCATCATTCTTGACTCTCAAGATGTTTGAGACATTATTGACAAAGAGTATACAAAACCCGTTAATGAGGAAACTTTGTCTCCAAATAAAAATTTCTTGTTAAAGACATGAAAGAAAGATCAACATGCCATCACTCTCATCTATCAATTTTTGAATGATGGCATGTTTGATAAGATGGCTTATGCAACCACCTCAAAAGAAGCTTGGGAGATTTTACATAATTCTCTCCAAGGAGTTGATAAAGTAAAGAGATAAAACTTCAAACTCTAGGGTTGATTTTGAAGTTTTAAAACTGAAAGAATCCGAATCTATTTTGGATTTTTGTTCTAGATTGATGGTTGTTGTAAATCAACTAAGAAGATACAGAGAGGAAGTAGATGATCTGTGTGTGGTAGACAAGATTCTTTGTTCTTTAACACTTAAATTTGATTATGTGGTGTGTTCTATTGGAGAGTCTAAAATTTTTGACTCTATGACAATAGAGCAATTGGAAGGTTCTTTAAGAGCCCATGAAGAAATATAACAAGAATAAAATATGAGCCACTAGAGCAACTTTTTAAAACTCAAGCATCTTTCAAAGGATTTGAAGGTGAAATAAGTTACAAAGGAAATGGACATTGGCAAGGTCGTGGCGGTCGTGGAGGGCGTGAAAGAGGAAGAAGTTATATTAACAAATTCAACAATGAAGATAAAAATCATCAGTCATTCAGAGGTCGTGGTTGTGATCAACGAGGAAGTAGATGACATGGAGCCTATCAAGGTACTAACAAAATAAGATTTGACAAATCTAAAATTAAGTGTTATAAATGTCATAAAAGTGGACATTATTACTCTTGGGAATGTCAGGGTAATGTTGAAGAAAAATCTAATCTAGTTGACTACAACAAAGACGAAGATGAGTCGACATTATTATTGACACTCAAAGAAAAAGATACAGAGATTGCAATTTATGGTATCTTGACAATGGAGCAAGTAATCATATGTGTTTCCACAAAGACAAGTTTGTGAAGATAAATACAAACTTGAAGTGCTTGTCTTTGTCCTCTCACATTGTCTAGTTTCCACGCATTCAAACTACCATTTGGTGAACTCTATGAGAATCTAGGATGCCTTTGTCCCATTAAATTGAAATTGTTTCCTCCTTGATAGTTCTATTGTCGTGCCCTGTTTTTCCTAAGAAGAAATGGGTTTCGACCTAACAACTCTTTTGGATTTTGAAAAAATGAAGAGTTGTCACCTAACGAATTAAGGCGCGTTAGGGCACCTATCTAACCTAACTAAGTCTAGCTAAGGTCAATGAACCAAAAATCAGGGTATGGGTTCAAGTTACCTCGAGGGGAAGGTGTTAGGCATCCTACGAGGTCCACAAATGTGGGTCCCGGCTAATCTCATGCAATTTATATGGGATTTACAAGTAGCAGTTAAGGTCACTTCATTGTTCATTTATTGGTTATTTAAACATGCTTACTAGGTGATAATCAACATTAAACAATTAAGATCAATTTATTTATTAATTAAACATGCAAAACTATGTGATAACATAAAACTAAATAATTCACACAAGTAAAATTTAAAAGAAATAACGAGAAGATAGAAAGTAGACAAACATATAAGAAAATATCATTTTTTTAAAAATTTAATTAAACTACCCCAAATAAATATAATTATAAAACAAGTAAAGGGAGAATGGAAAGGGAGACTATGATAGACTTTGTGGATCAACACTCGACTTTTCTTTATTTCGATCGGCTTCTCGTAGGGACAGACAAAATCAAGGTTTGTTTTTAAGACCGAGTCGATGTCATCATCTCCGTGGGGCCTAAACTACCCCTACCCCACCACCGCATGCTTTTCGTCTCTAAAAGGTGCTTAGCGTCCCCGCTTAAGGTTCAAGAGGCATTGGACTACTATTAGGAGGTTTTAGACTAAAAATAAAATAAGGATTCCTAATAGGCCCACTTAAACACCAAGTCAAATAATTTGGACATTCATTTAGCATGTAAAGTCTCAAGTTGGCCACTAACTTTTATTAATCATGCTAGCAAACACAAGTAAGGTGAAAAAGATCGCATGCTAAGTGTATGCAAAGAAGCATAACAATACATATAAACGGGTGGCATAAAACAATTAATTAATGAAAGGGCAAATAATTATGACATAATGCATATTTTAGTTATAAACTGATTTTAAAGGTGGCACAAAAATTATCACAGATCCAGAAAATATATTTAGAGCAGTAGCAGGTCGAATTATATTTATTTTAAATAGCAGTCAATTTATTAATTGCAGAAATTAATTAGGAGCCAAATTTAAATGGCAAAGCAACATGCATATAATGGAAATTAGTTGATTAAAAGTGACAAGAAAATTATTCATAATGCAGAAACTAAAATTATTTTAGGCAGAATTTTATTAGTACAACAAATTTAAAGTTACAGATTATTTAGAAAGTAGCATGTTAATGCAATAGCATATTTTATTTTATTAATGCAGAAAACTATTCTATTAGCTAATTTTAGAAGGTTGCTGAAAATATTATAGCATGCAAAAAAAGTTTATATTAATTAATTATTAAAGAGTGGTAGAAAATAATATAGCATGAAGAAATATTTTTAAAGAGAAATAGGAGATTAATTACTAATGCAGAAATTACTTTAAGTGGCAATTCGATTATGTTTTAAGTAGCAGTCAATTTATTAGATGATTTATTTATTTGAAGTGGCAGAAAATATGTACAACAAAAAACTGTAGCTCGATTATTTAACAAGCTGGACATTAAATAATTTAATTTAAATAGCCAGAAAAATAATTATATTGCAGAAATTGCTTAACAGTGCAGGAAATATGTAGCATAATTATTTCAGTTATTTAATATGCTAGAAATTATTCGATTCGTGTTTAGCAAACTGTTTTATTAAATCTTGTTAAAAATTGATCTTATTAATTAGATTCCATAAACATGATTTCTAAGTGAATATGCTGAAATTAATGATTGAACATATAGGCATACTTTCTGTATAAAGATGTAACAATATTCAGAAACATATAGGCATGATTGTCTAGACCCCCAATAATATTTGAAAGCTTTAATTGTCCTAAAGTCATTTTTTATCTAATACCGATTGCTAGTGCAAAAGCACAGATTATCGACTAGCCATTTGTTTTATTAGGAATAGAACGAAGGTGATTTAGCACAAAATAGGACAACAAGCATAACATATATCACATACTAGATGAATAAACAAATTATAATAGACAGTGAACTAGTCAAACATATAATTAATTTAGAGTAATTAGCCAAAAGGTGATTAATAGAAAGTAGATTTATTTTATTTATTTATTTATTTTTAATTAGATCTAAATGAGGAGGATTAGAATGTGAATATTCAAACCATCACACAACCCGAATACATGATTTCTAACACAACCAAATTGCAATAAAGTAAACACGTAGCACGTAAATCTCCATCCTCCCTTAAACGATCCCCCAAGTTATATCATATATATAGAGATAGTGTTAGAGTTATACACAATATTACAAGCCAAAATAAAGAACAAATGAATAAAATATACAACATTAAAGTAGCATAATAGCTCTGTTCGAAATTATCTTCTAGGAGACTCTTCAACACCTTGAACTCTAAGTTCAAAACCTGCTAGAAGGGATAATGTAACACATATATATAATGGCGAAATAATCGTAACATCAAATATTCATAGCAACAAATTACTTTCATACATATAAGCGGCACACACAAGAAGTCACAACAAACAAATAATAACATAAACATTATCACACATAGAGAGAGGGAAAAACGAAAACTAATCCGGGTGCTTCGTTTTATTCATTCCAACATACAACAATATTCAAAGTAATAATGCAAAACAAAATTTAACCTAACAAAGAAGAACTAACCAATTATGCAGATTATTAATCAGCAATGAAGACCAAACTTATTCCGATACTAGACCCGAACACAGCAAAATCAAATAGAGAAGCTCTTAGAATGTTCACCCAATTTTAAATTTTTAGAGTAGAGAGTAGTTTATGCTCTTGTTAGAATGTGCAAGTGTTGAAAAATGTGTGTGTCCCCGTCCTACAGAATGAGAGAAAGGGTCTAATTTATAGCACAAGGGGAGGCCATATAAAAGGGAAGAATATAATTAAGGAGCATGCATTTCTTTTATTTCCTTAAGAGGTGAGAGCACAAATCAGTAAAACTTAACCGACACAACAAGAGTCTAATTCATATTCTAACTATGGCAAATAATCAATTAAAAAAAACCACTACTACAATCAAGCGGGATGAGGTAATTATCTAAGGTAAATACATAATTTACAGCCCAATTTTAGTCATGATCAAGCAAGATTTGATAGAATACATATACAAATATATATATCAACACAATCAATCTGATTTACCAATTTTAAACCTACAAGATTGCTATTAAATCACCAATTTCTACTAATTAAGGGCAATTATCAATTAAGGAGAGAGCTAAATCAATTGTTAATATGCGCATGATATATTAATTGAAAGTCAGTCAAGAGCAAATTGATTTCAACACAAAAGTCACATATTAGTTCTACCACAAAATTAAGCTCCAACACACTTTAATGAAATACTAACAGCATGCTAACAAATTGCAATGTCTTAATTATACAAGAATTTTGGACAATAAGAAACACTAAGCGACCGAACCGACACATATATAAAGATTAAAGATTAAAATAAATGTTCATACATGTCCTTATCAAAATGCTTTTGTTTTTCAATTCTCAATCGGAATAATTGGAGTAGCAATTCGTTGTTATCATTGTTGATTTGCAGTCGCTGCTTCCCTCGCTAGCGTTGCTGCCTGTTTGCCATCCTCGCCGGAGTTTCGCCATCTCAAAGCAGCACTGCTACTGATGGTTGCTTCCTTCTGCCGGAGAAAAGAGAGGGAAAAGAGGAACAGGTGGCGTACTGGGTGTTGTTGTCGTTGTACGCCGGAGCTGCCGGAGTTGTTGTCGTCTTCGTCGTCCTGCAGGTGGTTCGCCTGGCTGCTGTTTGGAGCTGCTGGAATTCGCTAGTTGTAGCTGCTACTGGAGCTGCTGGTCGCTGGTCGGAGTTGCTGGTCTGCTCGTTTTTGCCAGCGAGAGAGGAGAAGTCGAAGGGGTTTCGCCGGTGCTCACCGCCTCGTGGTGGTCTCGCCGGGAAAGGAGAAGAGAGGGAGAAAGGCATCACCTCCTCTGATGGCTTTCGCCGGAAAATGGCAAGGAGAGAGAGGGGGCGGCGGATCTGATCTTCAAGGGAAAAGAGGAAGAGAATTTCGGAATTGCCTAGGATTTGGTCTTTAGATTTGAATAGGGAAGAGCTAAGGAATTGATCTCATCCTTTGATTAATTTCGGATGAAGGGTGGAGATTTAAAATGCGAGATGGACGGGTAGGATCAAAAGATGAGGCTCTCAAATGGGTTCAAAATAGCTATAATTGAAATAGCCATTGAATTAAAGAGGCTAGAATCGAAATGATAGGTGACTATAATTTAAATTGGAGTGGCTAGAATTGAAAGAAATTAGAAGAAAATAGGCTACAATTTAAATGATTTTGAGGAAAATTAAAAAAAATGTTATCCAATTTAAATACTACAAAATGTTATAATACTTTTTATATAATTAAAATCACTTAAATTTTAAAATATTCGAATAAAATAATTACTTTGAGTTTAACTATCGATAAATATAATAATAAAATAATTTAAATAATAATTACAATAATTTTTTTTATAAATCAAGCCTACTAAAATATATAATTCTTTAGGCAAAATCGACTAAAATCTTAAACTCGAAATATGTTTTAAAAATATGTATTCAATCGAATAGCATTTCAGAAAAAGTTATAGGTCGGTCAAAATTGGGTGTCAACATCTATCTATTAAAGTTTCCAACATAATTAACCTCTTCATTTGCTAGTGGCCCTTGTTGACATTCATGAGTAGAATATTCCTCTGCACAATAATCACACATTATTGATTGTGTCATTTGAACCTGGAATAGAGCCAATTGTTTCACATCATTCGCAATCGATGCAATTTGGGATGCAAAGTAGTGTTAATATCAACTTGGTAATCCCCTGCACTCTTTTTCCTTTCAGAATTCTCTGCAACCTACTGATTATAATTCCTTGCAAGTTCATTAAGGATTTCAATTACTTCTTCAGCTATCTTTTTCATGATCAATCCTCCCATAACATTGTTTAGTATCCTCTGTGACATAGTTGATAATCATTCTAAGAAATTTGTCAACTGCAACCATAACTCAATTCCATTATGTGGACACTTTCTCAACAATTCCTAAAATTTTTCCCGTGCTTCAAACACTATTTGAGATTCTAATCGACTGAAATTATTGATCTCCTTTCTCATTCTAGTTGTTTTTGCTGTTGAGAAATACTTATCAAGAAACTTTTTCGTCATTTCATTCCAGGTGCGGATTGATCCAGATGGTAAACTTCGTAGCCAGATCTCAGCATTATTCTTCAAAGTGAAAGGAAATGTCCTCAAGTATATAGCATCGTCCGATGCTCCATTATGGTGAAAAATGTTCATGATTTCATTGAAATCCATCATATGACTGGTTGGATCCTCATTTTGCTTCCCTCTGAACACACAATTATTTTGTATTGCTTGAAGAACACTATACTTGATTTCAAAGTTATTTGACGCAATAGGAGGACATCTCACACTAGATTGATCTCCATTGTAATTTGGCTTAGCATAGTTTCCTAGTAATCTCTCTGCCTTTCTCTGTCATTATTTTGATCCATTTGACCTTCTACTTCAACAGAAGGACGGTTGTTTCTTTGGTTAATTAACCCAGGATGTTCAGCATCATCATCAAGCCCCTGGTGCCCGATTTAAGTTACTAGGATTGAGTAGGTCATTCAAAGTCATGTTACCGACGTTATTATCTCCCATTGTATTATGACTTTGAGACTTTTCTGAACCCTTTTTGCAAGTTCCTTCTTAAGCAGACGTAAAGCTTTTTCCAACTCCAAATTGTATTCGAGAACTTCTTTTGAGGAAGATCGTGTCATAGACCAAAGTTGTTGTTAATTCTGGGTTGCCTGCGATAATATGAACTTGAGATGTAAAAAAATAATAATTTAAAAACCTAAATTGATACNAAATATCAGCATTATTCTTCAAAGTGAAAGGAAATGTCCTTAAGTATATAACATCGTCCGATGCTCCATTATGGTGAAAAATGTTCATGATTTCATCAAAATCCATCATATGACTAGTTGGATCCTCATTTTGCTTCCCTCTGACACACAATTATTTTGTATTGCTTGAAGAACACTATGCTTGATCTCAAAGTTATTTGACGCAATAGGAGGACATCTCACACTAGACTACTCTCCATTGTAATTTGTCTTAGCATAGTTTCCTAGTAATCTCTCTGCCCTGCCCTGCCATTATTTTGATCCATTTGACTTTCTACTTCAACAGAAGGACGGTTGTTTCTTTGGTTAATTAACCCAGGATGTTCAACATCATCATCAAGCCCCTGGTGCCCGATTTAAGTTACCAGGATTGAGTAGGTCATTCAAAGCCATGTTACCGACGTTATTATCACCCATTGTATTATGACTTTGAGACTTTTTCGAACCCTTTTTGCAAGTTCCTTCTTAAGCAGACATAAAGCTTTTTTCGACTCCGGATTGTATTCGAGAACTTCTTTTGAGGAAGATCGTGTCATAGACCAAAGTTGTTGTTAATTCTGGGTTGCCTGCGATAATATGAACTTGAGATGTAAAAAAATAATAATTTAAAAACCTAAATTGATACGCAAAACTCTATTGAAAACTACTTGTTGCCAATCTCCGACTGCGGCGCCAAAATTTGACGAGCGCAAAACACAATATAATTAAGCGCTTGCTAGTCAAAGATAGTATAGTATAAAGATCGTCTAACAGAGATTGGTTCTAGTAGAAATTCAATATAATTTCTTTCAGTATTATTCAGAAAATCAAATCTTAAAAATTGTGTGGTAAAATCACCATGTTAAAAAATGTAAATTATTAGCATTGATTATCTAACAAACAGTGAAACGGATATCAAAAATTGATTTTCAATTAAGGAACTTAGGGATGCAAACAATATGATGGCAAGGTTGCAAAACTTTAGGATATGCTATAGTTCAAGGTTCACAAATAAATACTCTTGCTTCTTACGAATAAATACGTTGATTACTATTTCAATCAATAAGTAAAATACTTCTTTCGAATGAATTTGACTTCCAATAAATTTGTAATGTAAACAAAGTGAACATGTGCATAGATGCACCGAAAAGGCAAGGTCTAGGAAAGCTTCTTGCTAATACGTTCTAACTCCAATCCTTAACAACAAATTCTCAAGCTCTTTCTATTACTTCACGAAGCTATCAATCAAGAATTGGACCATAAGATGAAAAGATAATAATCCAAACACCTTTCTTTAGATTAAAATGCAAAGCATGACTAACTTTTCAATACCAATATGAATTAGGAATTCATGGTTCTATACATTCGAACAAAAGCAAAATTCAATATTAGCAACCCTACATCATATTGTCTTTGTCTTGATTAGAATTTACTCCGTAGAAATAAACAAGTTTACAAAAATATAGACAAAACTAGAAGACATTACAAATAACTTTTAATCCCAACTTTCATTTTGGATTAGAGTGGTGTACCCTTCTTCGTTCTTCCTTCTTCTTTCTTGCTCCTTGTCATTTTTTCACTTTTTCCAAGATGCCCTAATCTTTGGGATCAGTTTTCCTTATAAAGCACGGGGTCTTCCTCCTTAAAATTTCAAAAATATCGTTATTTAACATTATTTCGTCAAGTTCCCGCGCGATCGCACAACAGAAATCACTTTGAGCAGCCGACCACGCAAGGCTGTCAACTTCCAACTCCCATTCTTGCCCATACGATTGAAACTTGATGATGCGCAATTGCATGGGTCTTTTCATTCCCATAAAGTGTAATTTTCTATATCTTTTGATTCGTTTAGTTCTAATTTTGGGCCTAACTTCACCTTACACATTTAGCAAAGAAATTAGCAATAGCTGCACAATATAAGGCCAAAATAACTAAAAAATCCTTTCAAATAGACCCAATAACTCAAGACTATTACTCTCATCATAGAGCTCAAGTATGTGAAACCTCATGATCAAGTTGCGGATATCTTTACAAAGCCTCTCAAATTTGAAGATTTTCAGAGATTGAGATCAAGCCTTGGAGTAAAGAAGAAAAATCAAAATTAAGGGAGAGATTTGTGGGAACAAAGCTTGACAACAACTAATTTGGCAGTCACACTTGTGGAAATTACTAGTCACAAATGTGAAAAATTGACAACCACATTAGTGGAAGTTGGTAGCCAAGTTTTGACAGAGTTTTGATGGAGTTTGACAACCAAACATTGTGAAAATTGGTTGTCACATTTGTTTCACTAATGATGTAATCAAGAGGTTCAAAACTCTATAAATGTAGTAGTAATTGAACATTTGAAGACACGCCAAAAATAGAAAAAGCAATAGAGAGTAGAGAGAGTAATCCACAAACTATTTCTTAGTTTGTGAGAAAATAGTGTGAAAGTAATATTATTATGAGTTGTAAGAAATAAAAGAATTGTTCTTATTAAAGAATAGTAGTCTTTTGACACTATCAAGTTTTCATCAATAAAATTGTATTACTTACTCGGGTATCATATTTAACACATCTTAATATTTGATGTCGATGTTACTCTATTGCTATTACTATTTAGCGTGGACATTATCCTGAATGTGATTATCATTTTTTTCAAAAATTTTAATATAAGTTCATAAGACTAAATTTTTATTAAGGTTGAGTAAATTATTAAGTGAGAAAAATAAATTTAAAAAATGGAGTATATGTATATTACTTTCGAAATAATTTGGCTTTCAGGGATATTGGATTATTACATACATTATTATATACCATTAATTACCCAAAAAGACCATTCGGTCATCGTAATTGCAAAAAAAGAAAAAAAAAAATTTCAAAATGTCAATATTTTGACATTTAATAAGACTCCTTAGCCACACTTTTATTATTTATTTAAGATGTCAATATTTCAGTTTGTTATGTATTTGATTTATTGATTTATGTATTTTTTTTATTTGTTTGATTTGCAAGAATATAATTAATAAATTTTACATTTTATTTGCTCACTTTACCATTCAAATTAAAATTGGTATTTTACTTTCACAGTGAAAACTACAAATCTACAAATTGTATCCTAGTGATCAAAATTGTATTACATGACTGCCAAATATATTTTTCTTTTATTTGTATTACAAAAATATTACTGATTATATCCCAATATAATCTAATCATTACATATAAATATGATTTATGAAAGGAAACAAGATTCTGGTAAAATATAGCATACATAGTGAAAATAATACAATATGTTGAGGAAAGATATAATATTCTAAAAAAAAACCCATACATAGTGAAAACAATACAATCTATTGAGGAAGGATACAATATTCTAAATAAAAATATACAAACTGGTTGTGAAAAAAATAAGATACATCTATGCTTAAGAAATACAAATCAATTTGACATACCTATTTGAATGACTACAAACTAAAAAAGAAATACAATGTTCTTGATAAAAATACAAATGTTGAGTAAAAGAAAAACAATTGACAAACAAAAATTAATATGAATACAGTTCTGGTATGAATACAATTTGCAACCTTCTTCTCCTTTGACTCTTTCTATCTTCTTCTTCTTAGTCTGTTATGTTCTTTTTTTCTGATTTTTTTCACCAAATTCAAATCTGAATCTGTATTCACTTGTGCATATATTAGTAACTCTATAAGCAAAATTCGAAAAATATTAAATATGAATGTATAAAAAATCAAACAATATATGGTGTATGAATGCTAATGTAGATTACTACAATCTATAAAATCTCAAATAAAAAAAATCGAACAATAGTGTTTAAAAGACGAAAAAATTCGCAATACATAAAAGAGGAAAATCTCATAAAATACTTGGTGAATATGAAAACAACCTCACAAAAAAATCAAACAATATTGTTTAAAAGATGAAAAATCCGAAATACAAAATACTTGGTGAATATAAAAATAAAATCACAAGAAATCTCACAAAATACTTGTTGACTTCGAATTTACCTTTATCACTGGGTGAAAAATCTTTTGAATTAATTGTGAGATTTCTTGAACAAAGTGTAGAAAATTCTAAGAGTTGATTTTCTTGAACAAGAAAAGGAGATAACAATGGTGAAAAGGTAAAGAGAGAGAAATGAACAATTATGGGTAAAACCTAGAAAGAGAGGTAAGTGGGTAATGGTGATATTTTATTTTATTTTTTACGTGATAGTGGAGTAAAAAAAATGATCCAATTTGGGCCTAATTTGAGAAATAAAAGGAAAGGAAATTAATTATATTAGGATACAATTTATTTTCTAAAATACTGACATTTTTAATAATTATTTTAAAGTGTAGATGTTTTTAATAATTATGTTAGTAATTGTGACTAGTTTGCTAATTTTCCCCAAAAAAAATTGCCAAATCTTTTTTAGACCTTCATCGACTTCGTCCTTGTTCTTTCTCCTCTTTTTTCTTTCATTTTCTTCTTCTTCATCTTTTTTAAAAATTGATGTATCGTGGACGTAAATCGTTTCAAGTGAGTTACTTTTTTTATTTAAAATATCAAGAAGATTTTATATTTAAAGTTTGGGACTGTATAGAGGTGATTTTGAGTTGATCAAGCTTGGCCAGTTAATGTATATTTTATGTATAATCAGTGTATACTTTATAAATAGTTAAGCTATCTTCAACATTTTGAGTATATATTATAATCTAGAGTATAGTCAGTGTATAACTCATGTATAACTAAGTTACATTGTACAATCCGTATATATTTTTATGTCTTTTCACAAGCTATATTATATAATTGAGTATGTACTTTTACTATTTTTTTATGTAAATAAAAACAGGATTATATTTATCATGAACGAATACTCTTTATATATATGGGCAAAAGGGAGTATATTTTAGGAAAAATTACAGAAATCTCACCTTTTAGTTTACTTATTATCATTATTCCCTATAAGTTTTACAAATTTCCAAAATTCCTCATTTGCGCGCATCAAATTAATGTATCAGCGCTTATATTATTGTGGCTCGCGCATCAAATTAGTGTATCATGTATAAAATGTACATCATATTAGTGTATCATGTATAAAATATTATGTATCTTACATAACGATTAATGTATCTCGCGCATTAAATTAATGTATCAACACTTATATTATTGTATCCGTTTGAGAGATTTCTGTAACTATAAATTTTTACGAGATAAATTATAATTTTACCTTAAAAGTATGTGATTTCTGTAATTTGCCCTATATTTTAGCCTCAAGATTTTGTGGGGAATTAGTATAATTAGGGCGAGTCACCTCCCGATTGTGAAACAAAGTGCAACGTGTCAAACATAAAAGTAAAGGAACAAAAAAAACTGTTGTCTCGCCGCTCGCCGTGTGCATATCCTGAAAAAACTATACAATTTATTATCAGTACTGAGAAATGTTAAAATGGAGTTTGGCGGATCTGTAGCGGAATTACAACACAGGCATGAACATCAATTATACATAAAATCTCTGCAAATTTCTCTGTATTTATTTAGGTATGTTTCTGTATTTAGAAACACTAATTCGGTTCTGTTTTGTCGTTAAATGTTGTGATTAAATTACATACAAAATACTTAGTAGTGTAAGGCAGGTAAAAAATTGATTCATAGTGTGAAGTTATTTACATTTTCATTACACTGCAAATATAAATTTGTGCCACAGAACCAGCTTAATGGAAGATGCATTGGGGAAAATAGATTCACGTTAGTCCCTGAACATTTTTCAGTTGGAAAGATAGTGTTTTTTAAGTAGTGCGTGAAATCCATATCAGGTTTGAGCATAGTTGTCTTTAAAAAGGAAGAACGATACACAAAGCATCCTGTGTTACGGGGAAGCTCTACACCCCAAGAGTTACAATTTTGAATTCTTGCCGGAGCTGAAAGAACTTTCTACTTGCTTCTAGCATTCTACTTTCGATTACCAGGCTTTATGGAAGTGCTTTTGTTTTTTCCCCTCTATCGTAGATTAAGCGATAACCATTCCAAGCTAATTGCATTGTTGTTTTTCAGGTTTGGTTAGTGTTTTAGAGAGAATTGCAACAGAGATCATGTGTCATGGCATCATTTTACATCTCTTTCGATGTGAATATTTATAGAGATCTCCACGAGCCTGCTCTCGTAATTGGGGGATGCTTTGTCTTGGTAGCATTGATCCTATCGCTTCTCTTAATTTTTCAGCATCTCAGATACTATACTAATCCATCGGTGAGTACTCAATCAATTTAGGTATACATGGAGGAGTACTCTTTATTCTTATTTCTTAGAATGTAGGATCTAAATTTCCGTTTGCTTATCAGGAACAAAAATGGATCGTGGGGGTCATTTTCATGGTTCCTGTCTATGCAACTGAATCAGTAAGGATATAAACCAGTGAAAGGCACTCTGATTTCTGAATTGTTAATTAAGATATGTATAAAAGAAATAAGGTTCTAATTAGATATAATATTATAACGTCTTGCTGCATCTTTCACGAGATACACTATCTTTAAATGCAATATACATGTTTAAACTGAATGACTAAAGCAACAGCTTAAATTAATCTTTAAATCTGATGCAAAGTTTCTAAATAAGTAACTTCAAATTCTCGTGAGTTAAATGAATTGGTTCTGATCTTTTACAGATTTTATCCTTGTGGAACCCAAAACTTTCCCTTGCCTGCGACATATTGAGGAACTGTTATGAAGCATTTGCACTCTATTCTTTTGGAAGTTACTTGATCGCTTGCCTTGGTAAGCATGATCTCTATTTCCAATGGTGTTGCAAAAATACGAAAGATATCTCAAGAACTTCCTATTAGTCTTGTATAACCAGATAACAGTGAATCAAAATATCTGAAATGTTTTGATATTTTAACCGTGGCAATAGTCAACCTTTCCCTTGGTACCTTTGACGGAAGAGGAGTTTCTCTAACTTAGCATGTTAATGGATGTGTTTAAGTTTGTGGGGTCTACTACATGCAGTCCTTAAAAAAAATTACCAGAGTATAACTTGCATGATATGGATTTGTGGCAGGGGGTGAGCGACAGGTTGTTGAACTGCTTGAAGATGAATCAAGGAAACAAATCTGCCAGTCATTGCTAGGAGGAGAGGAGAAACCCGTGACACAAAAAAGGACGTTGTATAACTTCATTTTCCACCCATATGTCGTGGGGAAGCACTTGTTCACTATAGAAAAATTCGGTCTTGTACAATATGTATGTCAAAGGGGAAGAAAGTTCCATAGTTACGCTGCTGTACTCGGTATCTTCATACTAATGTCATTGTGTTCGACAGATGATTTTGAAGACGGTCAGTGCATTCCTAGCTCTTATTTTGGAGATTTTTGGGGTATATGGTGATGGAAAGTTTAACTGGCACTATGGGTATGCCATTTTCTCCATCTAAATTTTACGTATAGTATAAATTGTGAAGTGTGAGAAACAACTACACACATTAAGCACTACATATAGCTGTGTAATTTAAACACCATTAGTGTCATCACAGCTACATTTATCTAGATTCCAAAGGATCCTTCTTCAAAACGAAATCTGTTGACTGCCAATAGTTGATTGGCTAACTCATGTATAATTCTGTATTGCACTCGTTAATATCAAAGTTAATGATAGGGGATTTAATGTGCATTTTTCTTTCTTTTTTTCAGATAATAAGGATATGATGAACAATTGATCATCAAACCATTCTTCTTTCCTTTTTCATGTTGTTTAATGGTCATAATCATTCATTTTAGCTTTGAGACGTATCTTTCGGAGTTCCTATATGACGCTCCTCATTTAGCATTCAAGTCCTTGTATCAGGATGAAGGTGGACCAAAGATCTCTTTTCCTCACATCCACTTTCTCCTGGACTCAGAACCTTGATTAGCAGCAGCAGGAGCTAGCCTGTTTTCAGCATTTTAATGAAAGTAAAATGATAGGAGGTAGTGAAAAATGCATTGTGTAAGATAGAGAATGATATGACAGTGGATAATTCGAAACTCAGTGTAGGTTACAATTGAAGAGGTCACAATTGTAAACTACCAATCGAAACTCACTCTGAGAGATTGCGATTGTGACATCTTCAACTGCAGACCTTGACAAATTTATTATCAATTGGTAGCTTACAATAAATCAGTGTAGCAGCAATTTTTGCCTGGAAGCTCAATTTTTTCTGTTATAGGACTTTGATACATGCTTATTAAGGACATGACTCTAGATTGGAAGGTTTGGAGGTCAAAGATTAGGTAGTAGGTTCGTAGGTGGCCAAGTGTTGTCGTACTGTGTGGGAGAGGCAAGGGGCTAGCCTCATCTCCTCTGCTCCTTGTAGTAGTAGTAGTATTTAGTAGTCGTGTAGTTTCTTATTTTACAATGTCTTTCTGTCTGTTGCTTTATTTGTCTTAGATCTTGCTATTTTGCTGTTATACTTTCTTGCAACCCTACTTCGATAACTTCACTTTTGATCCAAGGATCTATCGGAAATAACCTCCCTACCCCAAAAAGGTAGGATAAGGTCTGCATACATCCTACCCTTCCCAAACGCCACATGTGTGACTACACTGGTTATGTTGCTGTTGTTGTATAGGACACTGATATATCACTCTTGTCTGCTTGTTTCTCCTTGCAGATATCCCTATATCACTGTGGTACTAAACTTCAGCCAGATGTGGGCATTATATTGTCTTGTCCAATTTTATAATGTGACTCACCATAAACTCCAGTCGATAAAACCACTAGCAAAATTCATTAGCTTCAAGGCCATTGTTTTTGCAACATGGTGGCAAGGGGTGGGTATCGCCTTGTTGTGTTCTTTAAGGGTGCTCCCAAAGGAACGGAAGTTCCAGACTGGATTGCAAGATTTTCTGATCTGCATAGAGGTAGGTATTCTTTGCTTTTTAATTCCATGGAAATGCTTCGAGTTCTATAGTCAGTGAAAGCTATAATATCTGCAACATCAAATCATCTTCATGTGCTGAATGAAATTTGAACATGTTGGGGACATATTGTTTAGTAATTGGGCGAAGAAATATTGATTATCTGATGGTCGAAGAACAGTGAACAAATAAACTTGGCCCAGGTCTTATGGTTAAAGAGTTCTTTAGATGTGAAGGGCTACCGAACCTAAGGTCTTTTCTCTTTGGATATTAGCAATATCATTTTTTTCACACAGAAGCTTTGAAGTGTTTTCCATCTTGAATAATCATGCTTTTCGATTTTCTTCCTTCTGATTTTGTAGGTTGATTGAACTGGCACAATCATCCGCATTGTGAATCCCCCCATTTAATACAAGTAAATTGTTATAAAAATAT
Organism: Solanum stenotomum; assembly: GCF_019186545.1. Taxonomy (NCBI): domain Eukaryota; kingdom Viridiplantae; phylum Streptophyta; class Magnoliopsida; order Solanales; family Solanaceae; genus Solanum; species Solanum stenotomum. The sequence continues at coordinate 14,743,987 of NC_064290.1, forward strand.
GATATGCTCAAAGTAAGACTGGAAATGCAATTTGGAAACTGATTCTATTCTAAAATTTTCATGAAGCACAATCTAAGAAAGTGGAAGATTTTATTGGACAAATGTTATTCATAAACACTTTTGGGAAATATGGTGTCATACTGATATCGAGACTTAGGTGATATCAATCACATGGTGTCTAGTTCTCCACTTTATTAGCTCAGTAAAAACTTCCCATTTAACAAGTACTATTACGTATCGGCCCTGAGATATTTAACTCTCATTTCTGCAGATGGCTATTGCTGCTATTGCTCATGTTTTTGTCTTCTCCTCGAAACCGTATCACTATGTGCCAACATCTGTGTATGAAGATTTTACTGCCCAAAAGGCTGAAACAACTCTAAATATAGAAGATGGAGAGAAATCGGCAGTTGTTGAAAAGATAGAAACTAAGGTTGAGGTTCCAGGGACAAGTGTCAGAGAAAGTGTTCAGGACATTGTTGTTGAAGGAGGTCAAAAAGTAAGGCCTTTTCTGTTTTGTTTTTTTACCCCCGCCACCTCTTTGCTCCCTTGGTGACTCGAACTCACAGCCTTTAGGCTGGAGGTCGAGGGTGCTTACCATCTGAGCAACCCCTCTTGTCTAAAAGTAAGATCTTTTCAGCACTTGCTCAATTGTTGTTGAAGTATCATATCTAATTGCAACATTTACTAAAACCATTGAAACAGGTTGTGAAGGATGTAGTTTTGACCATAAACCAAGCGATGGGGCCGGTAGAGAAGGGTATGACAAAGATCCAAGAAACTTTCCACCAAACATCAGTCGATGATGAGGAAGAAGAAAAACAAGAGACAGAAATTATGATTGAAGAACAAGAAGAGAATTCATCAGGCGAAAACAAATATAAACGAGAGACGGAGATTAAGATTGAGGAACAAGAACATAAATTATCAAGAGACAACAGATCTCAGGTGTCTGTATCGCGAGATAAAACAAGTTAATAGACAAAAGATTGTCAATTCAGGTATTTAAATCATCATGTTCTTACTTAGCAGGACTTGTAGATAACAGTTTTTTTTTTCTTTCTGTTATTGGTAATACGTACATTTCTTACCTTTAGGGGAACCTTTTATAGAGTGCACATAGTGAGATTCATTATCATGTTTCATAGAGTAAATTGCTCAATTTGATAAATTTATCTCCTCAAGTTACTTTTCTTTGTTTTATAGCAATAAAATCACTTTACGATTCATCATTTGTTGCTTTAAAAGTCACCATCGCCCGAAATTTACATAAAACCAATGGAAAATCCATTTGATATATTAACATGATCTCTGTGTAATAGTTGTTTGGATTCTTTAAATTGCAATGAATATCGTGTTATAAAGATCTCTCTTTTAACTTTATTCTCAAAAGAAATGCATCACTTTATTGTATGAGCCGTTATCTTTGGTAGCAGTGAATTTCACCTAAAGGTAATTTAAATGGCAGAAAGATTAACCACTCAATTGTTGTAGATTTTGCAGTTGAAGTTGACACAAGTAAAACTAGTAGTACGTATAGAGAGAAGCAAATGAAATATTTAAGGGGGTGTTTGGGTGGCTTTATGTAAGTTTTCGAAGAGTGTGACCGTTAAGAAAAATAAATAAATCGTTATGTGATTTTATCCTTATAAAATCAAGAGAAGTGACTTTAATAGATAAATTCATCAAACTGAATGATTATGTGAGAAATATAATTTATTTTTACGGATGTGCTTTTTCAGTATTATATTACTTTTAAATTTTAGGTTTTAATAGATGATTAACAAAATTTCGTCAATAAAATTTGACTAGTTCAGTTGTTAAATAAGTAGGCGTTTAGACATGCATTTAATTGAAATTTGAACAGAAAAGTGTTTTTAAGTTAAAGTCGAAGTTAATTAATAATATTTGTAGTTAGAAATTATATTTGGGCATGCATTAACAATGTCTTGGAATATACACAAATGACTGCATATTCTCCTTTTTTTCTTTAAAGTTGTCCAACCTCTTAATAACGATTAACGAGTCGTTTGCCTGCAATACGTAACTTTAGGAGATCTAAGAATACATGGCCGTAACCGTCAAATATTCTTAACTTTTATCAGGAAGAAAAAATCAGAAAAGTACTTCTGTTTGACCAATTCATTTGAGAAATACATTTATTCATTATTGATAAATAAATTGTATTTGACTTGTCTTTTTTTAAAATACCTTTGAATGTCAAATTACGATAAGAACAAGCATAAAAATAAAAAAAATAGTCCTTTCTACAATACACGTAGTAATTATTCATCCACTTTTCAAGCGCTCTTAGCTTATAGTGATGGGATAAAAATTTTGTATCTTATTTCGTTGTCATGTTTGGGATAACTTGTCTCATCATTCATATTATAGTGATGGAATAAGTTATTCCATATATATGGTGGGATAAGTTATCCCAGGATACCTAACCCCAGGATAACTAATTCTGAAATAACTTATTTCCAACCAAACGACCCGTTAAAAAGTGGGCCACTTTGGCCCTCGCAAGCGATGACAAAGCACAATGATAACGGAACTATCACTAGTCAACCTCGAAACTTGTGTTGACCTGCAGCTACTTGATAGTACTCAAGTGCAATCTAGGATAGGCTTTTAACATGATCTATATACTAGCATTTTTGTAAGTATCACGATCCAGACCGTCATGATTGACACCACACTAACCTGGTAGGAGAACCATTACTACAATCCAAAATAAACAACTCAACAAAAAACTAAGACATTTAAAGATACAGAAGCAAGTTTAAATGACCAAAAGAAATACGAAGTTCTCATAAATTCCAAAGGTTTAAACAAATAACTTAACCAAACTAATGCAGAAGTCTTAACTCTTAGAACCTGAAAGTCATTGTACCAAAACTCTAACAAAGAATCATAAGTCTAAAGAAAATGGGTACAACCCAATTAAACATACGAATAACTAACTAGAAAGTCTGAGTCCGAAAAGAGTAGACTAAAACATAGAGAACTCATGGCAGCCTGAAAGAACTAGCTCACCCTTGAATTCGAATCGATCACTGATCTTCTAAACGAGGTCTGTTAATAGCCGCCTGAAGATGCCTTGTAGAAAGAGCAAGTGCAGTATCAGTATACAATCACAGTGTACTGGTAGGATCACGTAGCTATCCTAATAAGTGAAACACATGTAAGTAACCACAACATTATAAAACATGCATATACCAAACATATACAATATTAGTCATCCCTTACGAAAAATGTACAATTTCACAATCCCAAGATATACAATTATGCCAAGTCATTGGTCCTCTCACGGAACCCATACCCAAATTGTTAGTATACCGATACGTGGTACCCGATCCAAGTTAGTGTGCCGAACGTGACACCCGATCCCATATATGCATCGAAACGTGGCACCCGATCCAAGTTAGTGTGTCGGAACGCAACACATGATCCATTCAACAAGCCACAATCACAATCACGATGTAGATTCTCATAATCATACAATCAAGTCATGATTCATGGCATACAATTATTCAATCATCCTCATTTACAAATAGTGTGATCAATAATGCAACATTCGCATACATACATGCATTATAAAGAAGTAATTACAAATACATATCACACCAACATGAAATCACAACCATCACCTACCTCGAACAAAGCTTGAATCCCCTAAGAAACTTGATTCCTCCCTTTCTAGATTATTTTCGCTTGTTCTTGGTCTACAAACAATCATAATAAAACGAGGATTAATAAACAAGACCTAATTACCCGGATTATAACCAATAACATCAACCCTAGGCCAAACCCTTGGTCCCCATATCCAGGTTAGGGTTCCTTCCACCATAAATCACATATCAAAACCCTCCCCCATCGATAATTACCCAAGAAACTAAGTTCTACAGATCGAAAAGCGGATTCGGAAAATGAAAACCTTACCTTTACCTCAAGAATGGTGGAAAATTGTCAAGAAAACACCTGGGGTCGCTCCTTAGCTCTCAAAGTCGAAACTTGCAGAATAAAATGATTTTGGGGTTTATTTCCGACTTAATTCGCGTTTGGCACACTATGGCGGCCCCCATCCCGCCACAGCGGCTTGCACAGAACCAGTGAGTCGATTTAAGAGTTTCAAACCCCCATTTCACAACACACCTTCATCCCATGACACTCNATGCCAAGTCATTGGTTCTCTCACGGAACCCATACCCAAACTGTTAGTGTACCGATACGTGGTACCCGATCCAAGTTAGTGTGCCGGATGTGACACTCGATCCCATATATGTGTCGGACGTGGCACCCGATCCAAGTTAGTGTGTCGAAACGCAACACCCGATCCATTCAACAAGCCACAATCACAATCACAATCACAATGTACATTCTCATAATCATACAATCAAGTCATGATTCATGACATACAATTATTCAATCATCCTCATTTACACATAGTGTGATCAATAATGCAACATTCGCATACATACATATATTACAAAGAAGTAATTACAAGTACATATCACACCAACATGAAATCACAACCATCACCTAGCTCGAACAAAGCTTGAATTCCCTAAGAAATTTGATTCTTTCCTTTTCGAATTCTTTCCGCTTGTTCTTGGTCTACAAACAATCATAATAAAGCGAGGATCAATAAACAAGACTTAATTACCCAGATTATAACCATAGCATCAACCCTAGGCCAAACCCTTAACCCCCATACCTAAGTTAGGGTTCCTTCCACCCTAAATCACATATCAAAATCCTCCCCCATCGATAATTACCCAAAAAACTAAGTTCTACGAATAGAAAAGTGGATTCGGGAAGTGAAAACCTTACCTTTAGCCTCAAGAATGGTGGAAAACTATGAAGAAAACACCTGGGGTCGTTCCTTAGCTTTCAAAGTCGAAACTTGCAGAGTAAAATAATTTTGGGGTTTATTTCCGACTTAATTTGTGACTTACCCGCTATGGCAGGCCCCATCCCGCCACAGCAGCCCCGCCCTAGCAGTAATAATCCTGTCACAGCGGCTTGCAGGGAACCAGTGGGTCGATTTAAGAGTTTCAAACCCCCATTTCACAACACACCTTCATCCCATGACACTCAGACAATACCCGTTCACGTTAAAATCAGTTTTGGGAGTTCTACTCGCCCGAACTCAATTTATTAAAGTCGTACTGATTCCTTATTAAATCACCCAATCATTACCAGATTTCCCTAGACTCACATGACTCCGATTTCGTCCAATTCTGGACTAGGCTAGGAAATCTCAAGTTACTACGAAAAAATTTTCCGACCTAAAATTTGTCCCCACTGGCTTTTCCATAACCACAAAATCAGGTCATTACAATAAATACCAATTTACCCATCACTCGTCCCCGAGTGACAAACTAGGAGAAAAGGGCTAAAGCAAGAGTAGAGTAGTACCTGAATCGTTGAACCACTGGGGATACTTGTCCCGCATGTCCTTAGCTTCCGGACATCGCGATCAAGAATTTCAACTGGTTCTTCCTCATACAGAAGGTCTTGTTTAACAAAACTGAGTCTCACTTTATGATATAATCTCCGTCCCCAAACCAACCAATTGAATACCTACACATCTTCTCATACAATGCCTCAATGAAGTCATCACAATACTCGAGTGATAATTATTGTTGTATGTACACTTAACTAACAACAAAGCTACTTCCAATAACCACCAAAGTTGATCGTACACATGTCTGCAACATGTTATCAAGGTCTTTGACACAACCATCAAGACGAATTATTTCTCACATAACCATGATAAACTTCTAAATCAATACTCGCTACAATTAGAGGTGGACTTAACCAACCAACACACATTCATAATACTCAAACAATCATAGTTCTTATCAACATCTCCTTTTCACAACATAAATTTTCATGAGCTTAAGTTATAAAAATTTGATCTTTAGACATCAGATACTCATCGAGGGATATGTCCAATCATACAAACTCTCTAACAACACTATCGAGATGCTTGATTTAGTAATTGTAGGTTACCTCTTAAGAATAGTAGAATTGGACCCAATGATCCCCACATTCAACCACACATAATCGATATATGACCTCGACGACAAGATGAATATTAAGATTGTCGGACAACCATAAATGCGCATGGTAGCTCTTCAATAAATTCTCATAAGCAAAGTGGTGCGTGTAGAACCACTAAAATACTTTAACAACTCCAAGACAACACCAATTATATCATTCGAAATAACCAAATCTTTCCAATATTCCCACTCAACCAAGACATCATCGTAGGATTTGGTACCCCTGATCCACCACTAGGGACCCACCCACAAAAGTGAAAATACACGAGAGCATAGCTAGTGAATCATACTTACAATACTAACAACCATCATAAGCACTCCGACCATTTACCTTATTACAAACCAACACTTTTAATGAAACATTTCTTAGGTACTTAACAATCAATAGTAATAAACTTTACGACTCAACACAAGTGTAAGTCCTTTCAAATGCTCAATATCGAATGCAATTGATCATTTCTCACCTTGCCAATTCATACCTTGACAAAATATATCACCACGAATGTAGACTTACAATGAAAAATCTAAATTGTAAATTCAACCGTATAACACAATCCCCTTATCTATCAACATTAGCTTGTACCTTGAAGATTCTTATGAATTCATAGATCTTCACTTATCATTGATCGGATCTCCATCGATCTTACAATATTCTTCGCTAAAAATTCAATTGTACTCATTACTAAACTCAAAAACAAAATCAAAGCACTTATCATCACACTCGAGCTAATGTGTGTACACTCCTTTCTCAAGTCTTTTTTTTCAATAGTTTTTAACCAATCTGATGGACATGTGACACTATTACCATAAACACAACTAAACGAATGAAATCATGCGTCTCTGAACCCAATTATCTACCCCTCTGAAGATACTTCTTTAGCCTTTGCAGTTAAATAAAAGTTTCTTGCTCTCGCCTCTCTTTAAAGGTCGTACTACATCCTACTATATTTTCCTTCATTATAATTCTAGCCCTTTAGAATTCCGTTCGTGTGGTGTCCCACCATCTCTTAAAACTTTCCATACAACCATGTTACTCACCAAATATTAGAAAACCATAACCTTAGATACTCACAAGTCGCACTTACTGTACAAAATTCGCTTAACCAGCAGTTTTATTATATATTTGCATCCCGTCACAATCCATCACGAACTCTTATTACTATTATGCTCAGTTATCCGTGCTATTACTACAAAGTCAACCTTTTCATCGACATGACTCCTCAAACTCAGGTATACTCATCAAATTCAAAGGACTAACACAATTTATACGCACTTTCTTACAAAAATAATTCAATTACCTTTCCCTAAGTATACTCATTGGGACTTTCTTTATCCATAAGCTTGTCATTCCGGTATCAATCTACTCTTTTATGGCTTAGGATAAAATTATTGGTCCTCGTACTACCCTCCTTCTTCTTAACAAACAAGACAGGAGCACCCCACGGGGAAACACTAGCACGAATGAAACCTTTATCAAGAAGCTCTTGGATTTGAGCTTTAAGCTCTCTCAATTCTGCCAGAGCCATGCGATAAAGAGGAATGGAGAAAGGGCGAGTGCTAGTTTCCATGTCAATGCAGAAATCTATATCTCTATCCGGAGGCATACCAGACAAATCAGTAGGAAACATTTCTCTAAATTCTGACACCACAGGAAATAGACTCAATAGAGGGAGACTCAACCTCAACATCCCTAATATGAGGCAATTACGCCAAACAATCCTGCCCCACCAGTTTCCTACCCCGCACGAAAGATATAACCTTAGCTAACTTAGGCTTGTACCCCTTTCCACTCTAACCTTTACCTACTCGGATCTCTAGAGTTACCGACTTAGCATTACCATTAAGCACATCATAATAGGGGGACAATCAAGTCATGTCTTAGATTATATCAAGTCCTTCATATCCAGCATAACCAAATCAACCCAAATCTGAATATCCATAACATAATAGGACAACACGATATACATGGTTAACTATGATTGACTCTTCAACTGGGGTAGAAACATGGATGGGGACATCAAGTATATCACAAATCATATCAAATTCTGAGGCAAATCGCACGGACACGTAAGAATAAGTAGAACTCGGATCAAACAACATATTTGCCATCCAATCACAAACAATAATAGTACTTGTGATCACGACATCAAACCCTCAGCCTCTGTCTTACCCGAAAGCCATAAAACTGAGCCCTGTCATCTTGACGGACAACCTTTTTGCTTGGTGGCACTGCTCCCCTACCTGCATTACCATTTCTCCGGCCTCCACGACCTCACTGATTTCCTCCTCATATGCCCAGGTTCTCCACAATTTTAACACACTTAATAACTTAACTAAGTAAGCATCACTGCTATCGTAGTAGTCGTATCATGACCCTCTTTGATATACATTCAATCTAGGAAATCGCAGTAGAAACTCTAACCTCAATTGTCACAACATAATTTCATCATTTACTAAGAAACCCATACATGATATGACAACAATACTAAATGTATTTTCCAAGGTAATGGTGTTCATTATCTAACCGTACCTTACCAAAACTTCTTGAATGTTGTCACCTATAAACTTGAATCTGCAAATCTAACCTTAATCCCTTCACAAGCGATGATAGTAGCTAGCGAGCCCCACAAAACTCTTAATTTCAGTCACAAAACTAGGTCGGACCCAATTTCCGACTATTTCAATCTTTTGGGGATCTACCATTACCCTTCCCTTGAAACTACATGCCCCAAAAAGGCAATCGAAGTCAACCAAAATTCACACTTAGAAAATTTCGCTTACCACTTTTGTTTCCCAAGAACACCTAGAAAAATACGAAGATGGTCGGCATGTTCTTCCTTACTTTTTGAATAAACCAAAATGTCATCAATAATTACTATAACAAAAGAATCAAGAAGTGGTTTGAACATACCATTCATCAAACTCACGAAGTTGCAGGCGCATTTGTCAACCCAAACGACATAACTAGAAACTCATAGTGCCCATAGCGGGTCCTAAATGTCGTTTTTGGTATATTCTTAGGCCTAACCTTTAACTGATGATAGCCAGACCTTAGATCAATCTTAGAAAAAACTAATGCACCATGCAACTGGTCAAAAGATCATCTATCTGAGGCAGTGGATATTTGTTTCGAATTGTGACCCTATTCAATTGCCGGTAATCTATACACATCTTCTCTTGCTAGTAATGGTGTTACCACTTTTGTTGCTCTAGTTAGGACAATAGAATGAATCAGGAAAGATACCAATTTATATCACCCAGATACTAATTGGATTCAAGTCACAGAACGAATGAGTAGAAAGAAGTGAGTTTTTCCTAAACTCTTATAGCCTCTCGAAGAAAAGTACAGACGTCTTTGTATCATTCCGCAAGACTCTACTAGACTCGTTTTGGTACAATGAGATCAACGAACCTAGGGCCCTGATACCAACTTTGTCACGACCCAGACCGTCGTGATTGACACCCACACTAACCCTCCGATGGGAGAACCATTACTACAACCCAAACTAAACAACTCAACCAAAAACTAAGGCATTTAAAGATACGAAAACAAGTTTAAATGACCGAATTAAATATGGAGTTCCCATAAACTCCAAAAGCTTAAACAAATAACTTAACCAAACTAATGCAGAAGTCTTAACCCTTAGAACCTAAAAATCATTGTACCAAAACTCTAACAAGGAACCATAAGTCTAAAGAAAATGGGTACAACCCAATTAAACATATGAATAACTAACTAGAAAGTCTGAGTCCGAAAAGAGTGGACTAAAACATAGAGAACTTATGGCAGCCTGGAAGAACTGGCTCACCCTAGAATTCGAATCGATCACTGGTCTTCTAAACGAGGTCTGTCAATAGCCGCCTGAAGATGCCCTGTACTCAACAAAGAAAGAGCAAGTGCAGTATCAGTACACAACCACAGTGTACTGGTAGGATCACGCAACTATCACAATAAGTGAAACACATACAAGTAACCACAACACTATAAAATAGGCATATACCAAAAATATACAATATTAGTCATCTCTTACAAAAAACATATAATTTCACAATCTCAAGATATACAATTATAACAAGTCATTGGTCCTCTCACGGAACTCATACCCAAACTGTTAGTGTACCGGTACGTGGTACCCGATCCAAGTTAGTGTGCCGGACGTGACACCCGATCTCATATATGCATCGAAACGTGGCACCCGATCCAAGTTAGTGTGTCGGAACGCAACACATGATCCATTCAACAAGCCACAATCACAATCACGATGTAGATTTTCATAATCATACAATCAAGTCATGATTCATGGCATACAATTATTCAATCATCCTCATTTACAAATAGTGTGATCAATAATGCAACATTTGCATGCATACATACATGCATTATAAAGAAGTAATTACAAATACATATCACACCAACATGAAATCACAACCATCACCTACCTCGAACAAAGCTTGAATCCCCTAAGAAACTTGATTCCTCCCTTTCTAGATTATTTTCGCTTGTTCTTGGTCTACAAACAATCATAATAAAGCGAGGATCAATAAACAAGACCTAATCACCCGGAATATAACCAATAACATCAACCCTAGGCCAAACCTTTGATCCCCATATCCAGGTTAGGGTTCCTTCCACCATAAATCACAAATCAACCCTCCCCCATCGATAATTACCCAAGAAACTAAGTTCTACAGATCGAAAAGCGAATTCAGGAAATGAAAACCTTACCTTTACCTCAAGAATGGTGGAAAACTGTCAAGAAAACACCTAGGGTCGCTCCTTAGCTCTCAAAGTCGAAACTTGCAGAATAAAATAATTTTGGGGTTTATTTCTGACTTAATTCGCGTTTGGCACACTATGGCGGCCCCCATCCCGCCACAGCGGCTTGCACGGAACCAGTGAGTCGATTTAAGAGTTTCAAACCCCCATTTCACAACACACCTTCATCCCATGACACTCAGACAATACTCGTTCACGCTAAGATCAGTTTCGGGAGTTTTACTCTCCCAAACTCAATTATATAAAGTTGTACTGATTCCTTAACGTCTTAGTTATCTACTCATGCAATTAAATTCCTTATTAAATCACCCAATCATTGCCAGATTTCCCTAGACTCACGTGACTCTGATTTCGTCCCATTCTGAACTAGGCTAGGAAATCCCAAGTTACTACGAAAAAGTTTTTCGACCCAAATTTTTTCCCCGTTGGCTTTTCTATAACGACGGAATCAAGTCGTTACAGTAAGTTTATCCCAAAGATTTTGCCCTATAAATAAATCATTGCATATGAGTGAAACACATCTCATTTTTCTCACTTGTAACAAGCATCTCAAGTTCTAAATAGATAATCCCATGTTTTTCATCTCTGGATCTTGATTAATACAAGCTCTGTCTCGGTCTTCAATAATATATTTCTCTGCTTTTATCAATAGTTCGAGATAATATCTTAGATGGTCGTTCAACTTTGAGTTATTTTTTCATAAAGTCACTCAATTTTGGGTTTTTCTTTCAGAATGTCATTTAACTATGAGTTTTTCTCTTACAAAGTCACTCAACAATGATTTTTTTTCTTACAAAGTCATTCAACTTTCTTTTATAACCTCAAAGTCACTCAACTATAAATACTTTACCTACAAAGTCACCCAACATACTTAATTAATTTTTTCATTAAAATGTATTAACATGAAATTTTTATGTAAATCAAAATTATAAGAAAAAAAATATTCATTTAAACCATTTTGATGACTCGACCCGTTAGACCTTTTATTTTATCCATTTCCCACCTAAATTCCTAAAATATTATTTCTTGTCTAAAACTCTATGACTAGCATATACAACTTGATAGGGAGAAACACTGACTAGTCTTCTAATGATCATGTTTCACAAAAACAACATGGTTTCAAATTGCTTGGTGAAACATAGTCAAAATCTCAAGGATTTTATTCTACTGTAAAACGCAATATATTAATTAATTCAAAACAGATGCATTCCAATCACACGTAAACTATAATTGTCTCTAAAAAATTCAAAGTAATTTCCTAAGTCAGTTAAAAAAAAATTCACCTTATTTGAGAGGAGATAATTATAGAGTTACATCTTGGAGATGATTATAATATTAGTTATATTTCAGTAATTATTAATTAAAATATTTTTTTTAAAAAATATGTATCTTAAATATTTATTAATATAATATTATTTATAAAGGTATATATTTATCAAATATTATCTTTAATTTTGTTGAGGTATTTAACATATTCAAAACTACGAAGCCTGTTTATAAATAAATATAAAACATAAAAATCTAACTCATTCTCACAATTTTGGTTATAAATAAAAATTCAATGATAGCAAACTTTAGTGAAAAATAATTAAATAGATTGTGTAACTTTGTAGGTAAGAAATATTCATAGTTGAGTGACTTTGATGTTATTAAAAAAAGTTGAGTGACATTCTAAAAAAAAATCTCATAATTGAGTGACTTAAAGAATCAATAGTTGAATGACTTTCTAAGAGAAGAAGCCAAAATTGAGCACTTTCTGAGAGAAAAACTCAAAATTGAGTGACCATTTGAATTTTGAGATATTCATACTCAATAGTTCGTAACCGAAAAAAGAAAAGAAACACGCTCAAATCTAATTCACTTGCCCTCAACTCCATTTTACATAATTTAACTTAGTTTGCACCCACATGATTTTTCCTGCAAATAATCATGTCTAATTTAACATTATTCTTCTCTGATTATCAAACATGCAATGTTATATTTCTACATCATTACAGTAAAGCAATTGGTAAAACTTGTATGTAGATAAATACATACATACTATTCACAAGAACCATGATACACAAAATGTATGAAACTGTATACAACAAGATTGCAAGGAAGCTATGCAATAACTTTCTCATCCATCATTTCCAGAACAGCACAATTCACAGCAAGCGAAGCAACCTAAGCATGCCAAAGAACCCAGGAACTGTGTCAGCACGATTGCACACTGATCGTTCATTTTCGAACATGTCCGTATACAGCACATACAACAGCACATGTCACACATCTTTCCGCAACAATTAGATGCTGCCTTCGCTAGAATCTCTGCTGTTTCAGGTTTTGTCTCGGTGATTCCAGGAGAAATATTTTCAATTGTAGCACTGTAGTTACCAAAACCAGCCCCAAGATTCTGTAGCAATGTCTTTTTCTGTAATTTAGCCTCTTCAATCTTCTTAGGAGCAGTGGAAACCTGCTTCATTAAGCTTTGTTAAAGAAAAACTACAATGGTTTATGCCTATTCTGGCAACTTCATTGTTTTACTGCTCAAGTTGATACCAGTAAAAAGAGATTTCAAATGTACCAGATAAAATTAGAAAATAGCTTACAATTGAATACTCAGAACTGCTAGATCTAGTATAAACACTAAATTCTTTTTGATCAGAAAGCTCCCTACCTTCCGCTTGGAGGTTGATTCAGTGATTACTTTGCCTTTATCAGTCTCTATCAATATCATGCGTGTATACTCAGAAATGACGCCGTTCTGTATACTTGTTTGTGCTAGCTGCAAGTAGAAAGATGGTAAAAAAAAAACAATCAAGTCAAGAATACATGGAAAAAAATTAGCAGATCGTAACAATCCATCCAGGCATTCCAATGTAATATAGGAGGTGGTAACAACCTTCTGTTCAAGGTCCTTATTTTCAGTCAACCAGGCCTGAGCAGTAAGTAGTTCAATCTGTTGCCTTGCTAACACCTGCACATTTAACATAGAAAGCAATTGAATCAATTTATCCTCTTAAATCTAGTATTTTCACTTTTACTAACGATGGATAAGAGTAATTAATTCAGTAGGCAGCAGAAGAGTAAAAAAAAATTTCCCAGCAGCCAAATTAAGGAAATATATAGTTGAACTGTTAAAACTTCTAAAGGCAAAAAGGCATTGATGTATATGTATAGTCAAGCAAAGAACTCAGCACAAGACATGGTTGTACTTGTTGAAGCTCTAAAATCTCACAGCTGAATACTAACAGTAAGACCATGATTACCTTCACCAAGTCTTCCACAGACATCAACAAACGTGCAAAGGCTCATGAATGCCCACCAGGTATATAAAGGTCAGTACAGCTACTAAAGTAACATTTAGATGATTCTTTCATTGTACTTGCTCTTCTCGGGAGGAAATATGATTCACTTTATATTTAGGCTCATTTGTTTGCACTTAATGAAGGTTTGAATCTGAATGGTTCAAACTTCAGCCCATTAAGTGCATTTATTTTTTTGTGAATAAAGATCTCCTAATAAGGTTTGAAATTGACTGTTTCGTTCAGGTCTGGGAAAGAATCTTAACACCATACAAACTCTTTTAAACACACTAATGTATTTACAATAAAATCTTGGGAGTGCTTATTTCATAAAATCAGTGCCTACTCTTGCTCTCTTCCTCCATAAAATCAGTGCCTACTCTTCCTCTCTTTCTCAAGTATCAGCGCCTCCTTTTCCTTTCTTTCTCCATGTATCAATCAGCTACTCAAAAACCTCTTGAATAGGTAAGATTTAAAAACTTTTTAGAAGTGCATTGTTTATTCATTTGTGTTAGGTGACTATTTTTTTCATGAATGAAGTTGTCCTATTTGGTATGTGTAACACATTTAAGTTCCCAATAAATAATGAACGTGGGAACTGAAAAAACATTGAGCTGGTTTGCCTTCTGATTGACGATGATCATTAATGGTCAAGCAACCAATATTTGACCATAAATCCTTTTTAGTTTGATTGTCACATGAAAGAAACTTTACATATATATGTCATACACACATTATAATTACTATTAGCTAGAAACACAGTATACATGAAACCACAGATTCTAGGTTTGACTTGATCCCCTCCCTCTTTGATATAATTAACGACACTTGGCAAACACTAAAATCTTATGGTTGGTATCATCAATTATCATCATCAAACATTGGTCTAGTTTATGATCTACTAATAGTCTCAAGTTAGAGCTAACTGTATATTATTCAAAGAAAGAATTGTATACAATATTCCTATAACCTATTTCTATTTAGGTTTGCCAAAAACAGTTGCAAAGGATGAAACAATTGGCGGTTCTATGAGTATCTATTCTAAGAGCCTGATTTGACTGGCATATTTTAGTAGCTATTAAGCTAAAATAATTTTTAAGCAACTTTGTAGTGTTTGGATAAAATAAAATGGTGCTTTTAAGCACTTGTTTTTAAGTCAAACTAATAAAAATTAAGGCAATTCATAATTTAGAAATCATAACTTACTACTTTTGACTTACAAGTCATAAGCTATAAGCCCATCTAAACAAGCTCTAAATAGGATATGAACTCTTTATTCTTTTCAAATGTTTGTTTGGTTTATTGTTGATTACATATTAATCCTATTCAAAAAAAAAAATTGAATTTGTCTTTCAAAGAGAAGTAGATTAATATGTAGAACTGATGATATTCAGATGACATGCAAATGGGATTTGGTAGAAGGGAATAAGTCTCTAGTGATGATAATTCTATTCACAAAACCTGATTTTTTTATTTTAATGCCAGATAAATAATATCTATGTGATGCAGCATATTCTAAATACTCTAGGATTTTCTAACACTGTATCGTAACATTAGATATCGGTTATGAAATTAGTGTCATAGGCGTGCTATAACTAAGGAGGAAAAGTTTAATCATGCTCATGCACAACTTAGAAATGTTATTGAACGTTCTTATGGAATACTGAAAGCAAGATTTCCTCTATTGGAAAAGATGGCTCCATATTCTATTAATATTCAAAAAGATGTTATAGCATGCTTTATAGTTAATAATTTTATTAGGAAGGAACACATCAATGATAACTTGTTTCATCAATTTGATACACCTCAAGTAATATTTGATGAGAAGGACAACAAGAAAAAACATTGGAGGAAAGAAATAGAACTAGCTGGACAATTGAAGATGATTCTCAGATAATGAACGATATGCGGCACCAACTTGCACTCAAACTAATGCAAAGAAGCTGAAATACTTGAGAATACAATATTTTTCGTTAACAGAATTTTATTTTTATTTTCTGAGAAAGGTAAAGTGGTTAATTGAATTTTTTTCAATGATGGAATGTCAAAATTAGATGATTGTTAGTTACTTATTCAAATACTCTATATTTATAGAGTCTAAATCAGAACTATATAATAATTATTTTAGTTTGTTGGATAAGTTTGATTAATAGATTAATGTATGTTAAATTTAAATGTTTATGATTACATTTCCTCACAACAACTTTTTCATCAATATATCTTTTTTGAATAATTTAGATAGTTCAATAATTATATCTAACATATATTCACTTATATCTTTAAATATTTTAATTTATCACTTAAATAATAATTTTATCATTCAAGTTAACATTTTCTTGATATAATATTTAATTGTTTTTTAAAAAAATTGAATTGCAATTTATTTGTAAATAAATAAATTATGCATTTTTAGATGTTAAAAAACAAATAGTCTTTGATCATTCAGATTCACAAGTCTTAATCTTAATAAAAATGCAGCCTAAGACAGTTATGTTACCTTATCAAGAGGTATGTCCTTTGTTTGTATAGCTTTCAGATCCAGGGAGAAGTTACTCAAGTCTGCAAAGACTCCTTTAGCTTTAAGCGTGTCGGGGAATACTCCTCGGTATCTGCCTGACAACACTAATGGACCTTTGGATGAAAGGTCTGGAACTGGAGTGGGAAAGACCTATTGAAAATTTAAAGGTAGTTTCCTTAGGAAGCATGAATTCATGTAGGAGACAACACGAAACTTCGACAACATATAATGATAAAGGATGCAGATCATACTAAAGTCGTATCCATATTATATGCAGGGAATGTACCCAATTCTTCAAAAATGAGGTACGACTGATTAGATTTGTTATTAGTTAAATGTTAGCAGCACTATCATAATTGTGATCCATCCAAGAGCTACCAATAAAAGAACAAATATCCTCACATGCCCACCTCAAATTCTTCAAGACCATCAAGGTTCTCAAAGGCAATATTCGCAAGAATGACAGATGATGCCCTGGAGAACAGTTGTTCCACGCGAACTTCAATGGAATCTGTACAAGACCACCAAAACATAATGAGAAGGCAACTACAATCAACAACTGTTTACAGTTAGTCACGAGAAAATGCAGGAAACCTATGTAACATTATATCAAGTTGAGTATGTCCAGATCAAAAAGTAATTTATCTTGAAGCAAATCAAATTAGTATTTTAATCCTTGAAACGAAAAATAATAATTATAATGCCATCTTTCAATATTGTTGTATGAGTTGTAGAGTCACTGAACTTACCAACATCATAAGCAGCATTATAGTGGCCACGACTCATCACTGCAAGCATGCGGAGAAAGTAATGGTTGCAGAACAATCCTGAAATTAGTCATGTATAGGTTATTAAAAGCACAAATCTACTGCAAAGGACAAATGATTCAATTCAGATCCCTAAAATCTAGGTAAAAAATAAGATGATGTGATCTCCCCAAATCTAAGACCATCATAATTTAGGTGTCTAATGGGATGTAAAATTTGTGGTTACATCCTCAAAACATTGACACAACCTACTAAAACAAGTTCTTACCGAGCTTGGACGCAAGATTTTTGAGCAAATATTAGTAAGGCTAAAATCGGAGATTAATGCATCTCCTCTACCAAAATACTTTCCTTACGGTTACGGGTGGGGGTGAGAGGGGGAGCTTTGAGGGAGGCGATGCTTCTTCCAGATACATACCTATGCCAAATGTGTAAAGCCGTGGGCATATCATTTGTTTTTGCATCAGATGACTCTTCAGAACATTACAGATGTGTCTTTCGTCTTCAACAGCTCCATCAGTGACCAGGAAAATAATCGGAATGTGTTGCTGGGTATACGAAAACATCTCCATGGCCTGATAAAGGTAAAAGTGTTGTCTTAGATTTGACAGAAAATACAGGTACGATAAAAATCTATGAATTCAGTAGGACTTCAATATCATGAACTCAACATTCTAGGAATAAATAGTAAGCGGTGAGGATGAAAGTATGTTGTTGTTAATGATAGAAAATAAACTGCAGCAAAGATGAAAAGAAAAGACTCGCAAGTGTGGAAATTTTCTCTGTATCTGTTCTCTTAATACTCACAAGAGTCCTTAAATAGAAAACATTATAGATAAAAAAAAAACACGTTTACTCTCCTAATAATTCTGAATATAAAAACTGACTCCACTACTCCTATAACCTAAAGACTAGGAAACAACTTAATGACTCCTAAACAAATGCAACAACCTAACTACTAAACCACGTCTGATCATGTTGCCAACAGTTAATACTTCTTTTTAGAGATTGACCACATGTTTTTTTTTTCATTTATATACTTGTGAAAAAAAAGGATATTAGTTAGTTACTCCTTTCCTAATGCTCAACAAATGATATTCAACTAACAACTAGGCCCTTAAGTGTCCTAAAGATATTTTGGGATGAAACCAGTGTCATTAAATAGCATCTCACACATTGAGAGGGGATGATTGATTGTGAACATCTAAAAATAGTGGACCAAAACGTCTTGTCGATCATACGTTACAACTCAATCAGACAAGAAATATTAGCTGACGACCAAAACGTTTTTATCGATCATAGGGTTGAATAGAATGTCACCTGGTGGTTCTGTTCATTATAACCTTGATATTCTGCTCATATGGAAGCAATTTATACAAATACCGAGTGGACCACTGATATATTTTCTTTTCATTCTTCATGTTTTTCACAAAAAATAGAAGCTTGATACTATCTCAGATAGATCATCTACTCCGACTCAATAGATGAGACGACTAACACACAAGAAATAAAGCTTTGCAGCTAACTAAAATAGATGAAAAAAAATAATATAACCTGAGACAGGTTATCTAAAAAAGGGGTATGACCTGAGTCAATGGATTCAAAATATTTGTGCCACCACCAGCAATAAAATTTGTTCCAATCCACTGAGTTGCGTTTTCAATAGACTTCTTGGTTGCCAACTCGAGTGATGATGAAAATAGATATTTTTCGCTGTTGAAAGCTATTATATTAAACAGATCTTGAGAATCAAGCTTTGACAAGGCCGTACAAAGCACTTGTTTGGTATCCTCAATTGGTTTTCCCTTCATGCTCCCACTTATATCAACAACAAATACCACTTCCTTTCTGAAGACCTGTCAGAAATTTCAATGACAATGACGAAATTTTTTCCTTAATAAGTACATGAGGAGCATTGCCACTTCATATATAAGCCCTTATTAAGAGGGACTTAGAAAACAGATATGAAAAAACAAGTTAAAATCTTCTGCAAGTACCAGATTACCTACTTCCTGTTACATGTTATTGATTGATCATTTCTTCACAGATAATATAAAAAAACTCAAATAAATATGGACATAATACATGGTATTTCCTCCTGTATCTTATTTCCTTAATAAGTACATGAGGAGCATTGCCACTTCATATATATGAGCCCTTATATTAAACAATAAGAGGGACTTAGAAAACAGATATGAAAAAACAAGTTAAAATCTTCTGCAAGTACCAGATTACCTACTTCCTGTTACATGTTATTGATTGATCATTCCTTCACAGATAATATAAAAACTCAAATAAATATGGACATAATACATGGTATTTCCTCCTGTATCTTATTTCTCCCACCTTCGAAAAGTAAATGCTAATAATGTAATCTTCTAGGAGAGTCAGGTGAGTCGGGCATGAATATGCATGATCTACATGTTATTGGTTGCTCATTCCTTCACAGATGATACATAAACTCAGACAACTATGGAAATAAGAAATGTTATTGCTGTGGTATCTTATTTTTTCACCTTTGGGAAGTGAATACTAATCAAGTAATCTTCTAGACAAACCAGGTGCCTAAATATGCATGATCATGTACCGATAACTGCAAAATACTTTTTTAGCTGAAACTCACAATCAACCTATCATTTAGCAAGTCGATTACATCTTTTGACCTAGAAGAGAAACTAGCAATTGGCATGAGGATGGAACATGATAGGACTTGAGAGACGGTGAATGTAGAAGAATAACTGACAGATTTCCATTGGTCTCCTTAAAAATTGTCATAAAAAGAAAAAAATTTGGAGAACAAATTTTAAATGCAAAGGTAACGTAAGAAAAAGATAAAGAGTACCAACCTTCCTACACTGCTGATCTCCCGGAAAAAGAGAGCAGCAAAATATCTCTCTCTGGTCGCTGTCAAGTGGTGGGGGTGATTGTAAAAGTACATTTCCATAAGTATGACTTGAGGAAACCTGAAAACCGAGTGGTGATTGATGAAAGAGTTTCTCACAGCCCAAATTGTGAACAGATTTATAGAAATGTCACTTTAACATAATGGAGCCAAAAGATAGCAAGATAGTTACCCTAGTGACTAGTAGTTTGACCTAAGTTAGAACTATGCTTTATATTATATGATCAACACAAATTCATGTAAGACCTACCGCGTAAGAAAAAACAAAGTTAGCCCTTGACCAATTTAGAACATCAGATTCATAGAAGAAGCCCAACTTTCCAGCCTGACGCTGTCGCTCCTAACCACAAAACAAATAACCTGATGTCACAATTATTCATCAACCAAAAAACTATAAATCAGTGGAATATATAACAGGACACACCTTCAGAGGGTGACTAGTGCTCTTGCATATAACTTCTATTCCAGGACCAGAGTTAGCATTAAGCTGTATCTTTTCTTTTTTGGATATTTTTTTTCCAGCTGGAGTGACGAAGTCGGGGAAACTAAAGGGTACGTCCAAGGTTAGCTGGCCATTGCAATATAATAACTTCTGAGACCATCTAATCGTGACAGAGATGTTGGTTCCACCATCCACCTAAAGAGGTAAGTACATCATCAAAATGAACAATAATGAGGAAGAGAGTGGGTTATATAGGAGACTGATAAATTTACCTGTGGTATTGAAAGGATAAAAATGTGGGGCTTCAGAAAGCATCCATCTTGAATTTTGGCTACCTTTTCTGTTTCGCTTTCATCATCCAAGGTAACTATTTTAGTGCTGTAAGATTTCCTAGGTAGCTCAACCTCGACACCTAGAATTGAACCCTGTTAGCCAAATAATTCATCACTTGAGAACAAACAATCAGCAATGTTTCACTTTTGTGAAACAAAAAAATGAGGTGAGGATGATTCAGAATCAAACAAGCAGAAAATATATACTTTTTGATAACGAAAAAAAAGCAAAAGTTTAATGAGACAACAGTTGAGATAATTGTCGTGCTGACAACATATTTAATGAGACACACTTGATGAGATCTTTGTCATGCTGTCAACTCCCATATCATGAAAGCACCAATTAATCATCAACGACTCCCCTTTCCCAAAGTAGTTGGGTCAGCTATATGAATCCTCTATGTCCATTCTGCTCTACTCATGTCCGTTTCATTCCAATACATAACCTGACTTTTAAGTTAAATTAGAGACTCTCGAGTACTAGAAGAGAATCTCACACTTATTCCAACTAGTTTATGTCGCCTCTTTGCTTCACGTCATACAAGCATCAAACACTCTTAAATTATGTTCATTTCTTCTCACATCAAAAAGGAACGCCATCATAGTAACTATTAATACAGAGAACCAGAATGGGGAACATACCCATCAGGTAGACATGCTATACCTCACAACTAGACATGCTGCACTACCTCTAACTAGCGAGGAAATTATAATACAAACTTAACAAATATCCAAACATTTTCTTAATTTTCTTTGAAATAAATAAAAAAAAAAGAACTGTGTTATCACCATCTTCAGAGGGTAAAATTAGAAATCTCATTGTTTTCTAAGGAAATATATTATTCACAAAGACTGGACCATACTACTACCAGCTTCTGCAATAGGTAATCTTTGTCCTACTAAGAGAGAAAACCTGAAAGATATTCGTAAGCGGTCAAAAGATTCCTATTAACGTTAGATTAATCATCAAGCCAATTATTCCAGGATTAAACATTTCCCAAGAGATAAAAGATCGTGCACACGAACTGCTTATAATTTTCTTTCTACATCCATCAATTTAAGATAATCTTAAGCTTACAAGTAACTTCTTAAAGCAATAACTCAAAAGCAGAGCAAGAAACCTTTAACTATTAAATTAGAGATTAAAACTACACCAATAGTGTAAGAATTGCTGTTAATATATATATCCTAATAGAGAGAGAAGCTTTTTCTTTTTTCTAAGACTAACAGCTTTATGCGATCTCTACTTTTTTTCTTTTTTTTCTTTTCGATTGGTTATGCGATCTCTACTTTATTAATTTCAAAAAAGGATGTTACAGAACTCATAAAGAGAAACTTTATGGGTAACTCAAAATAAAAAAACAGTTGAATTACCTGTTCACCCATGGGTACAGCTATACGACAGTCACAGCTACGGCTACCCATGACACAATGCACACGCCATGATCCTGTAACAGTGATGAACGCCGTATCCAAATAACAATCAGCTTCAAGTGAAATTCCGTTCATCTGAAGAGGAATCAAAGCAGGAGGATCACACCTTCCGTGCACGTGAGGCTGGTAACTCGGAATATCCGGGTTATCAACGATAGCAGGATCACCAATCACAGCATACAACATAGGAGATTCCGGCAGGTAAGACAGTGACGCTTTCTCCATCGCCGTCATTGGCTTTGGCGGCGCTACCGCTCTATCCTTGCCGAAATAAATCCTTTTCGCTAGATGTACACCATCTTCAACTGATTTCACAAATTCTCCCTCCATTTTAAGTTCCGGCAAAGGAGAAGTTGAGAATTATGGATTTAGATAGTCGCTGAGTCGGGTTAAAGTAGATCGGAATAATAAATTTCCGACGGTGATGCCGTCGATGAGGGCAGGGATGGTCTTTTAATGTATTGAAGAAAACGAAGCACGTTAAGTAACGTATTCTTTTACTTAACACTGTTTTATAAGTTGATCAAAACGAGGGGCCATTTTCGTGGCTTAACGGAATAAGTACAATTTTTGTTTTGATTTTTATTTTTCTTATTTGGGAATAAATGCCGGCCCGTTGCAAGGCACTAGGGGTCTAGGCTGGAGTTCATTTGTAGGGAATTAATTCTTTGGCCCACAGGTTACCGTTGGGCGTTGGTTTTATCCTTTTTTAGATATTTTTTGCATTATTAACAAAGAGTTCATTTAATAAAATGATTGCACTTGTACTGTGTACTCTCTCCGTCTTTTTAGTTGTCATAATTTTCATTTTGAGAGTTAAGTAATATTTTCTTCATTTCAAATTAATTGAATTTTTGAGATATTTTTTATTTTTAATTTTTAATTTTCTAGACTATTTTTAGAATTTTCTTTCAATTTTACTATTCATTAGTTAGTATCGGAATTAGTTATTAATTAATGTTTAGTTATTTTAATCATAAATTTGATAATAATTAATAAGGATAAAAAATGAAAAGTTATGTCTAATTTATATCTTAATCCTCTTTTCTTAAAGGGTGTGAAACACCTCAATAATTTAATTAATTTTAAATGGAGGGAGTATGAATTTTGACTAATATTTTAAGATATATTCCCTCTATCCAATAATAGGTGCCCATTATTGACTTGGCATACCCTTAAGAAACAATAAATAATAGGGGTAATATTATTATAGGGTAATGCTAAATGGCCAGAAATTTAAAAAATCTATAATATCTTTTTTATTTTAAAATAAACTGATCTTTTTTATATTTTTTAATTAAAAGGTATTAAAGTTAAAAGGGTAAAAATGTTCAAAGAGGTAAAATAACATAGGTAAAATATCATTCTGGTAAATTTAATGCTTTGAAAAATGTGTTAAATGATAAATAATATTTAATAGTAAGGGTAAAACATACACAAAAGGTAAATTATCTCTTGATTTTCTAAATTGGATAAATATTGTTGGACAACTATTTTTACTATAGTGGACAACTATTGTTGGACAGGGGGTATTTCTTTATTATATTGATATGAAAAAAATTATAACTTATAGTATTTTTATATAGTTTTAAATATCTAATTTAGTTTTGAAAGTTAGTCAAAATGACTGTCGAAAAGCGTAACATGATAATAAAAAAGGGACAGAGGGAGTAAAAGGAAGAGTCAAACTACTACTTGAATTATCAAGTGTGTGTGGAGGAATTCATAGTTTAAGTCTATTTTGATAAATATTTGAGGGAAAAAGGACAAATATATCATCGAACTTTTAAAAATGGTATATGAATATCCCCGTCATACTTTTCGGACTTTGGTGCTCCTATCATAGAAAAACTAGAGCATATTTGCCCTTTACTCTAATGGAAGACCAAATAGGGACACGTGGCACAATCCTACGGAGGGACCCGATTAGACCAACTAATTAAACCCAAACTTTAAAAACTCACCCATATAATTCATTCGAATTAAAAAATCCTGACCCAATCTAAAACATCTTTAGAGTGCATTTCTTGAAGCAAATCCCTCGATCCTGTCATCATCTTTTTTCTTATTCTCGATAATCAAGATCTCATCCATCGTGAAAAATTCATTCACTAGAGAAACTTATTACACTATCTATCAAATTTATTTCCAAATTTACACTATCTAAGTTGAAAATATAAAATCTTAACATATAAACATGTCACAAAAGACTCTTTATCAATCAATCACCACATATAAAAATTAAAACCTCAATACTACAACACATATGAAAATTTCAACAAGATTTAGAGCTCAGATCAGATATCATACTTAGAAATTCATTATGCAACTGGAAAAAAAGGGAAGGAACAAATGACCAGAAGTCATTGAAAAGCTCCCTGAAACACTCACTCTCTTTCCCTTTCCTACAAATTTCACAAACTCTTCCACTTCATCTTACACATATTATTGCCTCTGAACTACAGGAGTCGCGGTAGGATGGAAGCCCTAAAATATGAGGTTCACAAAATAGAAGTAGAGGTGTACGTCATAGATGTTATAGGTTGGCTTTTCGATTTTGTCGTTCCAACTCTCAAATTGTTTGTGTGTGTGTGCTTACAATGTGTATTTGTAGAAGCAGAGGATGAGTGTGCAATGAATTGACTAAGCACTCAAGCAGAAGAAGAAACTGAAGCTTAGTATTTATTAGATGATGAAGTTCTACATACAAATGTTGTAGTTGTCACTAGCACTACAAGAAAAGGGAGAATTACATGGGAATTTTCCTGGGATTAGTATGAAAATTTACAGAAAAATACATTTCCTGCGAATTTTCATACTAATCCCTAGAAAAATCCTCATGTAATTTACATTTTTCTTGTAGTGTAGTAACAGAGGGTACATAGGATTGATCGAGAATATGGGGGATTTTGACTTGGGTATATTATTAAGATGATAGTGAGTGGGTATAGAATATTTGAGCGAATTTTTATTAATCCAGGTGGGTTCTTTGTTTTTGGGTTAAATTTAATAAAATATCGAGTAGAGGCACATGATGACGCCACGTGTCCATCTGTTAGAGTGAATGGCAAATATGCGTTAGTTTTTTAACGGCAGGGGCACCGAAATTCCAAAAATATGACGGAGAATATTATTATACCATTTTTGAACATTCGGGGTATATTTGTCCTTTTTCCAATTTTTAATGATATTTTAGGTAGAAAACTCACGCATCTTATAGTTTAAATATGAAATTCAAAAGGTCAAAATATTTTATGTGTATTTTTACCCTTTAACTCCGTTAAATATTAAATATGCTTGTAATATGTCTATCTTTACTTGTTCACTATACTATTTTGAAATGTCCAACAATATCTGTCAAATTTATAAAATTAATAAATAATTTACCATGTCTGGGTGATTTGATATAATTACCCCTATCATTTAGTGCTTCTTAATCCCTATGTCAAATTAATAGTGGACAATTATTGTTGGACAAGAGAAATATGATTTAGTTTATAGATATATCTTTGTATTTTCTAATCAAACATTTAAATCCTCCATACTATGAAAATATAATACAAATATTAGCTTGAATTAATTTTGTTTTACTGCAGAATTAAATGTTTAATTTAAACGAAAAGCATGACGAATAGTAGTAAGTAAATATATAGATATGTAATTACTAAAAGTGTGTATTTAATTTTATTAAATTTAAGAAATAATATAATACTTTTATTTGAGTATCTTATTCACTGATATGATTATTTAAAAGATTAAAAAATATTTTTAAAAACTTTTAAATAGGAAATGAACTACAAATAACTTGTATTATTAGTAATAACTTCTCGCACTTGAAACATGTAACATTTATATTTTTATTTCAGCTTGCTTATTTTTTAATGTTCCGTTTAAATTTATCTCAAAATTTACTTAGGTATATAATTGTTCACTTGTGTATGATTTTCGTAATTTTATTACATAAGAGGTTTAAATAATTTTCACGAAATAAGGAATAACACTGTATAATAGGATTTGGCATAAATAATTTAAGTTTATGATTTTGAAATATAAACAACAATTAAGTCATATTATAAGAATATTTTATATAATTACTTTAAAAAGAAATTAGATAGAGAAGAACAATTGATGAGTCAATGAAATTCAAACTCATGTATTTTAATTTAAGTTGTGATATTTTGACCATTAGTCTATTTTGCAGGATGGACTAGTTTTCTTCTTCTATCGAAAAATTTGATTTTGCAACTTTTTAAAATAATTACATACCTATTTTTACAAGAAATCGATAGACAATACCACAAGAGAATGAGAATGTACATAAAACATGTGAGGGCTTTGTATAACTACTTCTTCATACAAATTATATAAAGGGACACAAAGAAATCATTTCTGCATTTTGTCCTTTTCCATATATTATTATTATTATTATTATTATTAATATTATTATTATTATTATTATTGTTATTATTATTATTTTGAGGTAGATATAAATGTCCTTTGCCTAAAGGACAAAATATGGAAGCACTCATTTCTAGTGATTTGTTCTTTTGTATAGCACTGGATGAAATGACTTTTTTGCTTTTTTCTTAGTCAAGTCTCATAGAATGTTTCACTGATCTCAAATGACTATACACACTCATACTATTTATTAGTGGAAGAAATTATCTCTCTCTATATATATATAAAACATGTTTTCTTCATTATGTTGTAATAGAATATGAAAAAGATTAGAAGTGGATGAAAAGTGTTATATATTTTGTTTACATTTTGAGGTTGGTGTAGTGAAAAGAAAGTTGAGACAAAAAAAAATATACTAAATCTCCAACTTGTTCACTATTAAAGGAAGGTGTTCTTTTGATAGAGTTTTGAACTCTTCAATTAATTTGGAGTTGTTTGAGTTATACGATGTTCTTGTATTTTCAAGAGGGACACACCAAAAGTTCTACTATTGAATTGGTGAAAATCATATCACAATAAACTTAAATTTTCTTAAAGAAAACGAGATATTCACACATCTCAACAAGAATATTTTGTTCATTAATTTTTGTTCACTTCATTTCCATTGTAATATATTACTGTATATAGTATTCACCAACATGTTCATTTATAAAGCATAAAATATGTCAATAATGTTCGAGGTGATGAAACGGTATATCATTGATATATAACTGAAGCCAGGTCACCAATCACCACTAATTGACGATTAATGCATCAAAGAGACGTCATCTTGAATGCCCAATCAATAGTTTTCTTTATATGTCCATCCTATCTAAGTTACAAATTACCCAAAAAAAATTAAAATGTCATATGAAAAACTAGATAAAAATATCTTTAATTAATTGTTTGATCTAAAATTATATTTATCATTAATAGTTGAGTAATTTCAAAAATAGCAAATATAATAGACATAATAATAAGGCTCTATAACTATAATTTTTGTAATTGCGATTCATAGTTATAGTTTGGGTAATTGCGCTCCATAGCTATAGTCGATCTATTTGCTATGGAAGCTGCAATTTGTATATTTTGCTTGCAAATATACAAACAAGATAAATATATACAAATGGAGACTGCAGTTTGTATATTTCGCTTGTTTGTGTGTATATTTCGCCTGCGAGTAGAGCTGTCAAAATGGGTTGGTCCAACTCAACCCTAACGGGCTAGAGAGTTAAATGGGTTAGGATGGGTAGACCCTTTTAATTAAAGGGCCTATAAAATAACAGTCCAACCCAGACCTAAGCGGGCCACAGGTTGGGACGGATCGGCCCTTCAACCAAAAAATGAACAACATTGGTGTCTTAGAAAGAGTATCTAAGAGTATCGAACATTGATGTCTGATGAGCATGACATCAATCAATACATACAAAAAATCATTTATGAATTACATACTTAAGTGAATACTTACAGAAATACATAATAGCCAAGATATAACATAAGATTCATACGACCAAAAAATATTACATTTTTTCATAAACAAGACAACAAAGGGAAAATGAAAAATTAGGCATAAAAACAAAAGTAGGCTTGATTTTAGTGGGCTAATGGCCCTAAAATGTAAAAGATCTACAAAGGAGTTAGACTTGATTTTATATTTTTTAAATATTTATTGACAAAATCTTTACAAATAAAACACTACTTAAATATTTATAATAAATATTTTTAACATTCATAGCCCATGGGCTTGCCTCTAAGCCTCGCGGGTTGGGTCTATAAGGCTAGCGGGTAGGCCTGACAGGGGGACCGGATCGGCCCGCCCCGCCCCGCAACCGGTTCGAGAACCGGTTCGCCGAACCCAGTCTCGTATGTTCTCGC
>NC_064290.1:14773353-14786838 GCF_019186545.1 Solanum stenotomum
GTAAAGGAAAAGAGAAAGAACCAAGTGGCATTAGTAGATTATTTAATTTTACTAGAAAAAGTAGTAAGGAAAAAAATAAGAGTAAATGTGGTGGTACTTCTAGAGTTAGATTTAATACAAATGATTCTACTTATGTTGATGATACTTCTTATGATATTGATTCAAATGCTCAACTCGATCATGAACTTTTACAACAAATTTATGGTGATATTAATCCTTATCTTGATGAAAATTCAGGTGAAGAAGTAGAAGTTGGTTCGGGAGAAGATGAATTAGAAGATACACCTACTAGTCCGGTGACAAATGTTCCAAATGAAACTACAAAATCAACGGAGCAAAATTCTGGACGCCCACCCCTTATACCTCTTACAAGGGAGAAGGTGAAGTATCAACGCTCTAAAACTTCTGTTGTGTGGCAATTTATGACTTTAGATAAGGAAAATTCTATTGCTATTTGTAATAAATGTAAGAAACCTTTTAAACATAAACAAGGTGGAGGTCAAGATGGGACGGGGGGTTTAAATAGACATTTGTTATCTTGTGTGCCGATTCAATATAAAGAAGCTAAATCATTAGCCGATAGAAAAAAAAGAATTCCAGTTAATGATTTTGATATTAATGTTAATGAATCGGTAGGGGCTTCTAACATGGTTCAAGGAACATTAGATCCTTCTAACCCCGGTGGTCCACTAACACAACGCAAATATAATAAGGAAAGAGCTCGCGAAAAATTAGATAAAATGGTTTCTGTTTGTGGTTTGCCTTATAGTTTTCCTTCACATCCCGGTTTTATTGAATATATTCAACAAACTTATAATCCTGTTAAATCTGATGTTTTTGTATATCAAGGTAAATATTGACAATATATTCGTTGTATATTTAGCATATTAGATTGTAGAGTGTCTATAACTTCGGACATGGGTCGTAGTGTTAATGAACGTGATTATTTAACTGTTATAGCACATTGGATTAATCATAACTGAAATTTGCAAAAAAGAATCTTAAGTTACAAAGAATGTGTAGAGAAAAAAAACTGGTGCATATTTAGCTTCAAATATTTTGAGTCTTCTAGATTATTATATGCTTATAGATAAAGTAATGTCTGTCGCATTAGATAATGCATCTAATAATATAAACGCTGTTAGTATGTTAAAAATAGATTATGTCCAATTGATGATAATTCTTTTCATGTTAGATGTGTTGCACATGTATTAAATTTAGTTGTACAAGATGGTATTTCATTATTTAAATGTGGTTGTATGAAAATTGAATATGTTGTTGCCTGGATTTTTTATGCTCAAAGAGCTGCTAGAATTAGGGAATTTAATGAGCGTTGTGTACTATGTAATTTGCCACCAATAAAAATTTCAAGACATATTAAAACAAGGTGAAATTCTTTTTACGAAATATTTTCCGTTGCTTACGATTATAAAAGACCCATACAAATAGTGTTTAATGCTCATAATGCTGACCCATTAGAGAGAATTTGTGAAGAAGATTGGGAAGAAACTAATGAACTATTAGAATTTTTAAGACTTTTTTATGATGCTACAATCATGTTTTTTGGAATTTATTATCATATTATTCATCAGTATTAATAAATATTTGTGCTATTTCAATTCAATTTTCTAAATACAGAAAAATTGAAAAATTTAGAGTTGCAATTGAAGGTATGATTGAAAAATTTTAAAAATATTTTTTTCCTATTCCTAATTTTTTTTAAATACTACTTTACTTCATCCTGACAATAAATTACAAGGTGTGCAGAGACTTGTTGAAACTTTTTATGATACTTTAGAAATTTTACCGGAAAAAAATCCAACTTGTGAAATGTGTAAGTCTAGCATAAAAATAGAAGAAAAAAATGTGTATGAAAAATATATAACTACATGAAATACTCAAGGAGAAGTTGGTCAAACTTCTAATCCTCAGAGTAAAACTCGAATTTCAAGTTATATGTGAGGTTTTCTTGGTCTTAATTCTACTAACCGTGATGATTTTGAAGAATATCTTAATCAATCTTTAGAAACAGTGGAAGACGGAGATGACAATGAAGATTTATTAGCATGGCGGAGGAGGCGGAGCATTGCATTTCCAATTTTGAGCAAAATGGTTCGTGATGTTCTAGCTATTCAAGCTTCATCAGTTGCATCAGAGGTTGCTTTTAGTGCGGCAAGGTTTCAACTTGGCAATCATAGACATTCATTGGCGGAAGAAAGTTTGGAAACATCAGTTTTATTTAGAGACTGGGTCAACGCCGAGAGGAGGAGTTATAATTTGCCAAGGTTAAGTTCCAAACAAGAAGCTTGGATTAATGCGGTAATTGGATCTAGTGATGATGAATTAGAGTCACAAGAATTTCTAGCAAGTTTGCCAACACCGGAGGATGTTACCATCGATATGATGCGGCAATTAGAATTGAATTTTAAAGGAGAATACAAATATTAGATTACATTCGAGAACTAATTGAAACAGAACCCTTCCTAGAAGGTGGCTGCGTAAATTAGTTACTCATCTAATATTTGTAACAAATATTAGTTTTACATATGAGAATTTATTGAAACAGAACCCTTCCTAGAAGGTGGCTGCGTAGATTAGTTACTCCACTAATATTTGTAAATTGTAACTTCTAAGTTCTAAGTTGCAATTAGATTTTATTGAATAAATTTGAAGGCTTTATTCAAGTCTTTTTTATATAACTATTGTCTTGCATTTTAATTTTAATTTTAAAATACTAACTTTAAAATACTTAATTTAAAAATTGAAATTTGACATTTGAAATTTCAAGTTAAATTCTTTTAAAATACAAATTTGAACTTCTCAAATTTGAAATTTGAAACTTGAAACTTGAAATTTGAAATTTGAAAACTTAAGCATTTTTTATTAGCTAAAAATGTTATTGAAATCTAAATAAACTAAAAATGTTATTCAATAACATATAATTTCAATACAAATAAATAATTACATTTTAAAAAATAAAAATCCCACGTCCCGTCCCATCCCATATATATAGTGGGATAGGATGGGACGAATTTTTATCCCCTCAATCCCGGTCCCCCTAAAATCCCAGCTAAAATGACCCCCGTCCCGTCCCGTCCCCCTTCGTCCCGTCCCCCAGTCCCCGTCCTCGTCCCCCTGCCAGCCCTACTAGCGGGCCAAATAAGGCTGAGCCAAAAAAGCTTCGTTCCTAAATGGGCCAAAAAAATTTGCGTATGACATATACTATAGAGTTACTCTATTTTAATTTGATAAAATGAGATTTAGAAGGAAAAAGAAGATTATTTTCTACTTATTTATTAGTTAAATTGACTTTAAAAGAAACAAGAATAGCTGAATAAGGTTCTTT
The DNA here is from genome assembly GCF_019186545.1 of Solanum stenotomum. NCBI lineage: Eukaryota > Viridiplantae > Streptophyta > Magnoliopsida > Solanales > Solanaceae > Solanum > Solanum stenotomum. The sequence goes on from NC_064290.1 coordinate 14,776,700, forward strand.
AAAAGTAACACTTTTATTAGGAATCAAATGTGTTTGAAAAATAAAAAATAATGTCTTTATCAGGAAAATGACATTTTGAACCATAAGCCGACATAGGGTTTGGGGTATGTTTGGACCAAACTATTTTGACATGAAAATTTTTAGACCACACTATTAACGGAGAGCACTTTTATTCAATTTCACATAGTTTAAAGAGATCTTTATCATTCTTCATATAAACTATGAATTATAATAAAATCATGTAAAGACATTAATATTAAAACTTTACATATTGAACAATCAAAATATCCCCTAAATATTAATCGATTTTTATATCCTTTAATAATGAGATACGACTATTACTAACGTACAAAATAGTAAAATAATTTATTAGTTATAGAGTTCAAGTCTAAGCATGTAATAAAAAAATGAATTCACAAATACAACAAGTCAAAGACTCTCATATCATATAATCTTTGTCGTAATCAAATTCTTCGAAAATTGTAGTTTTCTAGAAGCAAACTCCAAGATTGGAGATTGTAATTTCTTTTAGATTTCAAATTAAAATTATTGTGGTCAAACTTTCAAGGGATAAGTTACATAAAGTCCTAGGTTAAATTTTATATCATGATAATGTGGTATATCATAACACTAGGTTCACAAGTGATAAGAATTATGAGTAACGACGAATAAGTAGAGTTTTTCTTATAAATATATAGAGCTAGCTTCATGTATAAATTAAACAAGAGGTTATAGGAGAATTTATAAGTTTATTTTTCGTCTTCCATTCATTTCTTGTGCTGCAAAACTGGGTTGTAGAAATTCTGACATTTCTCATTGTCTTTTCTACCGATAATGAGAATATGTTCTTAGTTCTGACACTATTATATGGAGATGATGTCTCGAATGAGGTGTGAGATTTTTTTCCATAAATGTGGGAGTAGATCAGTCTAAACAACATGTGAACAGATATAAACTGCAGTTTGAATCGGCGACTCAGCTGATTGAGGTGTCAATTTTGGGGCACTAATTTAGTCCAATAATGTTCCTAAAATGGAAAAGATGTTATGGAGATCTACGAGATAGGAATGCACTCATAGTTAGTTTCTTGAGAATTGAACGAGTTGCCTCTATACCAATGAAGATAATGGAAATAATGTCTATTTGAATTGGTATGACCAACAAGACACCTAGGTGATAGATGTGGAATGACGAATAGGGTAAAATGGTGAACTCACTATGTTAATTATTATTTTCTTCATAAATATGTCAAGTCAAAACTGGATAAGTAAATAGAGACCGAGGGAGAAAAATGTTTATTGGATTTGGGCCAAGTGGAGAATACTTATGAATTTGTTGTGGCTTGAGAAGAGGAAAATTAAAGTCATCTTTGGGTAGGGACTTTATGGGTGGGTAATGTAGCATATTTAAATATGACAATCTTGGCGGTTATAGCGTTGGACATGAAGAATTTATGTGTGCGTATATGGAAAATTAGGGAACATGGTCACGCTTCACGCGATGGTTAAAAGATATGTGTTAGAATTATTTTTCTTTTAAATGAATTATATATTGTAATATCTAAGACAAAAACATTCAACTCTCTTTCTAATCTAACCTGTTGAACTAACTCTTGAGGACCCAACTTAGCATAAGTTGTATGTTCTAATAAATAAGTCAGAATACATTTAGTGATGAAAAGCACATAATCCACATTGTGAAAGATGTAAGGGCTGCCATCAAGGGAACATCCATAAACATATACTATTTCCTTATATTTCGTTGAGTATCATCAAAGCTGTAAAACATTTACGAAATTAAAGGTGTGGGTCGAAGATATTGAAATATAGTTTGAAGCATGTTTGATGAGTGATATAGTCCAAAACAATGCCTTCAGTGCAATTTTATCACCCTAGTTAATTCCTGCAGTCCAAAGAAATGCATTTAGAGTCATTGATTCACCCTTGTTAATTCTTACTAATTAAAATAAGAATATGCAAAAGGCACAAAATTAAAGAAGGATAAGAGATACAAATATCAAAAGTTTTGTAGCGTAATCTTACACATTATAAGATTAGCTCCAACATCATTTTTGTAACACCCCAGATTCGAGAAAGGGCCTAATGGAATTATGAAAATATTATGCATTTTCTCATGAAATATATGCAAATGTTTTAAGAGTGCTTTGAGAGTAAAGTATCAATAATGATGTTATTGTTGTGTTGTTGAAAGGATATTCTCATAAACACATACTAGCATGAAGTGAAAGATTTGTTGGGTTTAGCAAGGTGTGAATGGGAAATAAAAAAGAGAAAATGGAAAGTGGAAGAACCAATGAAAAAGGGGGAACAAAGTGGAAGAACCAATGAAAAAGGGGGAACCAATTTTGGAGGGAAAATGAAAAGTCATCATTGCAAAAGTGCAAATGAAAGGTCATTTTTACCATATCGGTAGAAGAAAGGAAATTGTTGTCCTTATATTAGGAAATACTTCCTTTAGTTCTTAAAGGGTTAAGAAGAAGATACCCCCTCGCGCCGTTGTCGTCGCTCGGCCTCGGCTTCGGCTTTGGATTTGGATTTGAATTTGGATTTGGATTTGGCAAATGATTGATTGATTGATAATATTTTTGGACAAAATTTATTTAATCAATCTTGTTAAATCATTTCCTTTCTCTTATAAATTAATTCAGAATGTTAATTAAATAACATAATTAATTTGGCGTCTGAACAGATTTTCTGAACAGACGCGTTCCTTGCTGCAAATGGCTATAAATAAGAGGTCTTTTTCATTTTTTAAAACACTGAAATTTTTCCTCTCTGCATACATTTTCTTACATAAATAAAATTGTCGATCGACTGAGTCTGTGTGTGCTCTTGTTGCTGTTCTTGCGTTCGCTGAAGTTATTGAAGTTTGAGGTACCGCTACTTCTTTAACAAGTTAATCCGTTTTATCTTGAGAGGAATTAATCTGCAACCTCGGGTACAGTGAGGGGATTAAATTTCTTAAGGAAACACAATGGTTTCTGTGGACTCGGATTAAAAAATCATTTTGTCAATTTCATCTTTTTTCTATTTCTGTATTTTTGACTAACCTGAATACAGGAGATAACATTCTTAAGAAATTTAATAGTTTCTATATTTGAGGTTTCTGGAGATTAAAACCTTTATGGTTTTCTACTATGTTTGAATTTTTTAAATTCATTTGGTTAACGATTAAAAGAACATAAAAACTTTATCGTTAAATCAGAAACAGTCTGTGTAAGGATTTAGTCTTTACTGGTAGTATTTCACATACTAAATTTGTCTGCCATTTGTGACAGAAAAATGACTAATTCAAGTCAAGTAAATGCTGGAACAGTAAGTGCTGCAACAACATCGGTTGCACACAATCGTTCAAATGCTGCCCTAGCACCGGCTGAGAAACCTGCAAAGTTTTCTGGAGTCGACTTCAAGAGATGGCAGCAAAAGATGTTCTTTTATCTGACTACGTTGAGTCTGCAGAGGTTCATTAATGAGAACGTTCCTGTTATGTCGGATGAAACTCCGCCTGAAGAACGATTCTTGGTAACAGAAGCATGGACACATTCTGATTTTTTGTGTAAAAATTATATTCTGAGTGGCCTGCAGGATGATCTGTACAGTGTGTACAGTAATATGAAAACCTTAAAAGAACTCTGGGATGCTTTAGAAAAGAAGTACAAAACAGAGGATGCCGGAATGAAGAAGTTTATTGTGGCAAAGTTTCTGGACTATAAGATGATAGACAGTAAGACCGTCGTCACCCAAGTTCAAGAATTGCAGGTCATAATCCATGATCTTCTTGCTGAAGGTATAAATTTATTTAATACCTATGTTGGAAATATTAAGTTTATTATTAATACTCACATAATCTTTAATGTAGGATTGGTTGTGAATGATGCGTTTCAAGTGGCTGCAATTATTGAGAAGTTATCTCCATTGTGGAAGGACTTCAAAAACTACTTGAAACATAAACGCAAGGAGATGACTATTGAAGATCTCATGGTAAGGCTGAGAATCGAAGAGGATAACAAGGCCGCAGAAAAGAGATCGCGTGGTAATTCAGCAATATCTGGAGTAAATATTGTTGAAGAAGATCCCACAAAATCAAAGAAAAGAAAGAAAGCATTTGGTCCAAAGAGCAATCCTCCTAAGAAGAAATTCAATGGAAGCTGCTTCAACTGTGACAAACGTGGTCATAAGGATACTGAATGTAGGGGTCCCAAAAAGGACAAGAAGAAGGATCAAGCAAATTTGGCTGAATCCAAAGGAGAGATGGACGATCTTTGTGCAATGCTTTCAGAATGCAACTTGGTTGGAAATCCAAGAGAATGGTGGATAGATTCTGGTGCCTCATGCCATGTTTGTGCCAACAAAGAATTATTTTCATCATATACTCCAGCACCTACAGACGAGAAGTTGTTTATGCTAAATTCCGCTGTTGCAAAGGTGGAAGGAACTGGCAAGATCCTCCTAAAGATGACATCAGGCAAGGTGGTGACTTTGAACAGGGTCTCGTATGTTCTGAAATTGCGAAAGAACCTAGTTTCTATACCAGTTCTGACTAAGAATAGATTCAAATGTGTATTTGTTTCTGATAAAGTTGTAGTAAGTAAGAATGAGATGTATGTAGGAAAAGGTTACCTCACTGAGGGCCTTTTTAAACTCAATGTAATTGCAGTTGATATGAATAAAGATTCTGCTTCTTCTTACTTGCTTGAGTCTAAATGTTTATGGCATGAANAAGGTTTTAAAGATGATGTTAGCTTGCTTTGATCATGGTTTTATGAAGTATATTTTCTAACCTTCTTATATCATGTTTTAACGTGGTCAATTGCATGTCATGAAATGAAAGATCTTTTAGCATGTTTTAAATGTTTTATGCATGGCTATTATACTTGGTATATTATTTTGTACTAATGCATAATCTTGCCTACATTTTCCCCAAATGTAGGGTCCGACAGTCAGGGTCATCAGTTTCGTGGCTAGAGGTTGACTTGAGATATTTCCGAGCTTTGGTGAGTCCTCATGCTTCGAGGACAGACTTTCATTGTTTTAGTTCCTTTTCATGTATTTCTCTTTTGGACATAATGTATGGGATAGGCCCAATTTTATTCTATTGTATTAGATGTCTATGATGAGACAAAGTGTTTTGGACTTCCGTTTTTCGTTTATAAAATGTTTGGACTTGAAGTATTGTTTTACTCTTATTGTTCTATTTCTTATGTTATGAGAGCTAAGTGGCTGGTATGGAGTCCTTCGGGGTTCTATACACCATGTTACATCTAGGGGTACCCCTAGATTGTGACAAACTTGGTATCAAACAACAAGGTTTAGAATGGTCTTAGGATGTCTCATAAGCCACGTCTAGTAGAGTCTTGTTCATGAGTGTGAAGCGCGTCATATTTATGAGTGATAGGCTACAAGATGTTTAGGAAACTCCACTTGTTTCATTACTCTTAAGTCGTGCGATAGAGTTTAACTCTATAAGGTCTTTCTCCTAATCCTTACTCGATTGTCTACAAGATATGATTACTCGATGGGCTCATGATAGAAGGAATAAGTAAGACAACATGGATCAAGGGGCTCCTCCTCAAGATTCGATCGATCCTTTGACCAAACAAGTAACGAATGCAGAGTTTAGGGCTGCTTTTCAAGTGTTGGCTCAAGCCATGACGGCTCAAGCCAATAGGGAGGTTGTAGTTCCCATGAACCCAAATGTGGGTACGACGGCTTCAAGAGTGAGGGACTTCACAAGGATGAATCCTCCTGAGTTTCATGGTTCTAATGTTGAGGAAGATGCTCAAGAGTTTATTGATGTGGTCTATAAGGTTTTGATGATCATGGGAGTTACGCCGGTAGAAAAGGTAGAGTTGGACGCTTATCAACTAAAATGTGTGGCTCAAATTTGATATAACCAATGGAAGGAAGGGAGACCGAAAGATGCGGGTCCTCTTGATTAGGAGAAGTTTAAGGATGCTTTTCTTGATAGGTTCTTTCCCTTTGAGATGAGGAAAGCCAAGGTGCTTGAGTTCATTAATCTTCGACAAGGAAGTATGAGTGTGAGGGAATATGCTCTAAAGTTCACTCAATTGTCTAAATGTGCTCCAACAATGATTGCGGATTCGAGGGCTAGGATGAGTAAGTTCGTTTCGAGTGTGTCCAAAATGGTGGTCAAAGAGTGTAGTACCGCCATGCTCATTAATGACATGGACATCTTTCATATCATGGTTCATACCTAACAAATCGAAGAGGAAAATATTAAGAAAAGGTCTAAGGAGACAAAGAGGGCTAAAATCGGTGATGGTAATTTCTCATATGCAAGGTCCGATGGACATGGTCGCCCTAGATTTCGATTAGGGTTTTCCGGTCAAGGTTCCTCCAATGCCCATCTTAAGTTCAACAAAGAAAGGGTGTCTAACCCTAAACCTCAATGAGGGAATGGTAGTGGATCTTCATTGCCTAGATATTCTTGAGTTAAGTGTGGAAGGAAGCACGAGGGTAAGTGCCTAGCCGACATTGGGTGGTTGTTTTGGTTTTGGTAAGAGTGGTCACAAAATCAGGGATTACCCCATGCTTATGGCTAAAGGAAGAGAAGGCAATCAAGCTTCTCCTAGTGGTTTAGATTCCAATGCTCCCAAGAGAAACCGATTTATGCACTCCAGTCTCGTGGTGATCAAGAGGGTTCTCCGGATGTGGTTACTGGTATGTTGAAAGTTTACCAACTTGATGTATATGCTTTACTTGATCCTGGTGATACCTTGTCTTTTATGATGCCATATGTGGCTATGAGGTTTGATGTTCTTCCGGATGTGTTATTAGATCTTTTTTTTGTTTCTACTATTGTTGGTGATTCTATTGTGGCTAAGAGGGTCTACAGAAAGTGTCCTGTTTCCTTATCCCTGTAACACCCCGTACCCTAAACAAACCAGAATGCAGAATTCCAAAAGTTTTAGGTGCCACCTATGGACCATAGGGTGATCCACGACCCATTCTGGTGGTCCGTGGATGGCCACCTACAACCCTCCCCAGAAACTCAAACAAAAATGATTCTAAGGCATGACCCATGGTCGGACAGGACGGATTGTGGATTAGTCCACATATCGTCAATCTGTCCGTAGGTCAAGACCCTCAGGACCCCTCAGAATCTGGTTTCTACAGTCGATCGACGGTCGGACAGGACGGATCGTGGATCAGTCGACAGACCATTGATCCGTCTGTAGGTCAAGATCCTTAGGACCCCTCAAAACTTGGTTTCTGAAATCGATCGACGGTTGGACATAATGGATCGTGGATCAGTCGACGGACCGTCGATTCGTTTGTAGGTCAAGACCCTTAGGACCCCTCAGAACCTAGTCTCTGAAGTCGATTGACGGACTGACAGGACGGATCATGATTCAGTCCACGAACTATCGATCTGTCCATAGGTGGCTTCAGCAGATTTTAAGTCAGGGGTCGTTTGGTCTTTTCCCCTAGTTGGACACCTAAACTACGTGGTTTTGGTCAGTTTTAGCCTAGTAAACTAATTAGAACCTAACCTAATAAGTTATTCACCAAAAAAACATCAAACTTAGAGCAAAATAAAGAAGAAAGTCGAGCAGCCCTAGTTCAAGAACGTAGCGAGTTTTCATCAGTTTCAGTCCCAAAATCGAAAGATTTCTTCATAAATTTTGTCACCAGGTATGTGGGATTTCACTAATGGGTTCCTTTCAACCATTAAGTCCCTAGATTTCAGTCAGAATCTTGATTCTCATAATATTATCTAGACCTAGGGTTTCTTGAATGTTAGAAATTGTTGGGTTTTAGATGTTAGAATAATCCAAATCAGATTATCATGATTTTTATATCGTTTTGTGTAGATTCTTTCATAAATCCAGAACCTTAGCTATGTAGTTCTTTTAGTTCATGAATTACGTATGCTAGGTGCGTTATTTCAGATATACATACGTGCCTCAGTTTTCGAATGTTTCATTATCAGTATATTAGTGTTGCATTCTCAGTTTGCATGTCAGTATTTTGAGATATCCAGTATTACAGAAAATTAGTCATAAATTATTAATTACATAATCAATTGGGAGTAGCTTAATACCAAGTGGACTAGGGTCTGTCACCCTCATAGTCCCAAAACTACGTGCCCCATAGGTAAGTCCCCTCTATGGGCATTATACTTAATGATCACGCCAATCATGCCTCTATACCTCTGGAAGGGTATATTGGGTCCTCTCGATGGGGCGTATACATTAGACTCCACATTTAGCTCATGTGGTTTTATGTCAGTTATTAGTATCTCTCACAGTTCAGTCAAATTCTATTGCATTGACCATGTTATCAGTTACGGTCAGATTTCTGTCTCAGCATGTTATAAACTTGGTCATTGCATTCAGTAGTTCATGATTCAGTGTTTTCAGTTTAGTATCATGTTTATCTTTTATCATTGCTTAGACATTATGCTTTGGTTCAGTTATGTTATTGTTCAGCTTTACTCTATCATGCATGCTTAGTACCTTTCAAGCACTAACACATACTCTGCGCTACATCTTCTCGTGATGTAGGTTCAGGCTCTCAGCTTCCAGATCACGCATAGATCGGTTCCCAATCATCAGTTCAACAACATCAGTGGTGAGTCCTCATTCTTCGAGAACGAGTGACATGATTATCTTTCCTTTCTTTTAGTTTTAGTTTCAGTTTTGCTAGATTTAGCTGGGGCATGTCCTAGCCTTTCAAGTTAGTCAGAGGTTATTTTCAGACATAGTTAGATTCATCTATAGTGTTAGAGTTTGACTTTTTAGTTGTTGTTTAAACTCTCAGTTTTATATATTTAGATAGTTTATGGGTATTTCCCATCATTTCAGTTTACATGATGATTTAGCTTCCGCACAATATTTCTTGTTTCAGTTTATCTTTAAGTATGCTTATGATATGCCAACATGGTTAGCTTGGGGTCACTCGTGATCCTAGGTCCCGCGTCCGCGTCCTGGGGTAGCTTCGGGGCGTGACAACTTGATATTAGAGCATTAGGTTTAAGAGTCCTAGAATCTCTAAAAATCCTCACTAAGTAAAGTCATTTTCATGGGTGTGAAGTGCACCACATCTAATGAGAGGGAGGCTACGAAGTGTCTTAGGAAAACTTCAGTTTCTTGTTACTTTTATCATGCGTAAGGTATGATCTAATTTCTCATTTTAATCCATCGTTAGGTGCTTAAGATCATGCCTCTNCTCACTAAGTAGAGTCATTTTCATAGGTGTGAAGTGCACCACATCTAATGAGAGGGAGGCTACGAAGTGTCTTAGGAAAACTTCAGTTTCTTGTTACTTTTATCATGCGTAAGGTATGATCTAATTCCTCGTTTTAATCCATCATTAGGCGCTTAAGATCATGCCTCATCGTAGAGCTTACGCAAGGAATACGAATGCTAGGAATGCAAATGCAGCTCCTTTAATCCCAGATCAAGAAGTTTCGAATGATTAATTTCGGAACGCTATCCAGTTGTTTGCTCAGAGTGTGACCAATCACAATAATCACTAGGTTCCAGTTTCGACAAATGTTAATGTTGGGTCAGCTGCAGCTAAAGTTTGGGATTTTGTTAGGATGAATCTGCCTGAGTTCTTAGGATCGCAGATTGGTGAGGATCCCCAAAACTTCTTTGATGAGGTCAAGAAGATCTTTGAAGTGATGCAGGTAACAGGGAATGATCGGGTTGAGTTGGCATCTTACCAGCTTAAGGATGTGGCTCATATCTGGTATACTCTGTGGAAAGAGAACATGGGTACAAATGCAACTCCTATCACTTGGGAATGCTTTATGGAGACCTTTCTGGATAGGTTTTTCCTAAGATAGTTGAGGGAGGCAAAAGCTCAGGAGTTCATAAACTTGAGGCAAGGTAATATAACAGTCCAAGAGTATGGACTCAAGTTCACCCAACACTCCAGGTATGCTCCTCACATGGTTGCTGATTCTAGGGCTCAAATGAACAAGTTTCTGTATGGAGTGTCAGACTTAGTGAAAACAGTGTAGGAATGCTATGTTGCTGGGAAATATTAACATCTCTAGGTTCATGACTCATGCTCAGCAGGTTGAGAGAGATAGCTTAGGGAACAGGCTAAGGAGAATAAAAAGGCTAGAACAGGCAACTATGATTATTC
>NC_064290.1:14787726-14905854 GCF_019186545.1 Solanum stenotomum
AATGCATCATTATCAGATTAATTGTTGCATTCTCAGTTTGCATGTTCAGTTTTGAGCTATCTTGTATTTACAGAAACTCAGTCATAATGTGTTAACCACTTAATCTATTGGGAGTAGCATAATACCGAGTTGGACTAGGGTTTCAGCGTACCCATATAGTCCCAGAACTACGAGCCACATAGGTGTAAGTCCCCTCTGTGGGCAACATCAGTTTAGTGATCACGCTAGTCATGCCTCTATACCTTTGGCCGGGTATATTGGGTCCTCTCAATGGGGCGTATACATCGGACTCCACATTTAGCTCATGTGATTGTATGTCGGTTATTAGTAGCTCCCACAGTTCAGTCAGACTTTATTGCATTGACCATATTTCAGTACAGTCAGTATTCAGTCTCAGCATGTTATAAATTTGGTCATTGCATCAGTTAGTTCAGTATTCAGTATTTTCAGTATCTATATCATGTTCAGATTATTTCATCGCTTTATTGCTTTGTTCAATTATATGTTATTTCAGCTTTACTCTATCCTGCATGCTCAGTACCTTTCAAGTACTGACGCATACGTGCGCTACATCTTCTCGTGATGTAGGTTCAGGTTCTCAGCATCCAGATCACGTTTAGATCGGTTCTTGATCTTCGGTTCAGTAGCATCAGTGGTGAGTCCTCATTCTTCAAGGACTAGTGACATGTTTATCTTTATTGTTTTTAGTCTTTAGTTTCAGTTTTGCTAGATCTAGTTGGGGCATGTCCCAACATTTCTAGTCAGTTTAGAGGCTTATTTCAGACATAGTTAGATTCAGCTTAGTATTGAGTTAATATCTTCTTTGTATTAAACTCATCAGTTATCATATATCTCAGTTATAGTATATGGGTAGTCCCCATCTTTTCATCTTATTTATGATTTAGCTTCCGCACAGTTTCTATTAATCAGATTATATTTAGTATGCTCATGATCATGTCAGCAGGGTTAGCTTAGGATCACTTATGGTCGTAGGTCCCGTGTCCGCGTCTCGGGGGTAGATCGGGACGTGACAAACTTGGTATCAGAGCACTAGGTTTAAGTGCCCTATGATGTCTGAAATGCCGCACTAAGTAGAGTCCTTTTCATGGGTGTGAAGTGCACCACATCTAATGAGAGGGAGGCTACAAAGTGATTTTAGGAAAAATTCACTTTCTTGTTACTCTTATCGTGCGTAAGGTATGATCTAATTCCATTCTAACTCGACGTTCTACATTTCAGTGATCATGCCTCCTCGTAGAGCTTATGTCAGGAATGCTAACGCAGCTCCTCCAGTTCCAGATCAGGAAGTCTCAAATGTTGAATTTAGGAATGCCATTCAGATGTTGGCTCAGAGTGTCGCTAACCAGAACAATCAGCGGGTTCAAGCTCCTGTGAATGCAAATGGTGGATCAGCATCAACAAGAGTCCGTGACTTTGTTAGGATGAATCCTCCAGAGTTCTTAGGATCGCAGATTGGTGAAGATCCCTAGAATTTCTTGGATGAGATCAAGAAAATCTTTGAGGTGATACATGTCACTGCTCCTATTACTTGGGAATGTTTCAGCGAAACCTTTCTAGACAGGTTTTTCCCCATAGAGTTGAGAGAAGCAAGGGCCCAGGAATTTATGAACTTAAGGCAGGGTAACATGACTGTCCAAGAGTATGGGCTCAAGTTTAACCAACTCTCCAGGTATGCTCCTCACATGGTTGCTGAATCCAGGGCTCAGATGAATAAGTTTTTGTATGGAGTGTCAGACTTAGTGAAAACAGAGTGTAGGAATGCTATGTTGTTGGGAGACATGAACATCTCTAGGCTCATGACTCATGCTCAGCAAGTTGGGGGTGATAATCTTAGGGAACAGGCTAAGGAGACTAAGAAAGCAAGAACAGGTAACTATGAGTATTCCCAACAGAAATCGGGTGGTGGAAATCGCTCGCAGTTTCAGCAGAAGTCTTTGACTCCAGCACCTTCATCAGTAGTGTTCCATCCCCCAGGTTCCGTAATGATCAGAAAGGTAGGGTGTCAGGCTCTAAGTCTCAAGGTAGTGTTTCAGGCACCAAAACCTACCCAACTTGCTCGAAATGTAGTAAGAACCATCCGAGCGAGTGCCTTGCAGGTAAGGAAGGATGCTTTGGGTGTGGTCAGTCTGGTCATAGATTGAAGGATTGTCCTTCAAGACAAGGTCAAGGAAGAAATAATGGTAGAGCTCAGTCTACAACTTCAGCAGCACCAGCAGGTCTCCTGACTCAGCAGGGTAACTCTTCTGGTACTGGTGGCGGACAGCGCCAAAACAGGCTTTATGCTCTTCAGGCTCGTCAAGATCAAGAAGATTCTCCTGATGTAGTCACTGGTACGTTATGAGTCTTTGATCTTGATGTTTATGCATTGTTAGATCCAGGGGCTACTTTGTCTTTTGTAACTCCTTATATAGCAGTCCAATTCAGTGTTAGCCCAGAAACCCTTTCAGAACCTTTCTCAGTCTCTACTCCAGTCGGTGACCCAGTTATAGCTAGACGGGTATACAGAAATTGCCCTGTCACAGTCTCTCAGAAAGTCACCTCAGCAGATCTTGTAGAGTTAGAAATGGTAGACTTCGATGTCATTGTAGGTATGGATTGGTTACATTCATGTTATGCCTCAGTTGATTGTAGAACTAGGATTGTTCGTTTTCAGTTTCCAGACGAACCAATTCTAGAATGGAAGGGTAGTAGCTTAGCGCCTATGGGTCGATTCATTTCTTACCTTAAGGCTAGAAAGATGATCCCTAAGGGTTATCTCTATCATCTAGTTCGGGTTAAGGATTCTAGTTTCGAAACTCCAACTCTTGAGTCAGTTCCAGTGGTTAATGAGTTTCCAGAAGTGTTCCTAGAAGATTTTCCTGGAGTTCCTCCCGAAAGGGAAATAGACTTTGGAATTGATCTCCTTCCAGATACCCAGCCTATCTCTATGCCTCCTTACAGAATGGCTCTAGCTGAGCTTAAGGAATTGAAGGAGCAGTTGAAAGACCTTCTAGATAAGGGCTTCATCAGACCTAGTATTTCGCCATGGGGTGCACTAGTGTTGTTCGTGAAGAAGAAAGATGGTTCTCTCAGAATGTGAATTGACTATAGGTAGTTGAACAAGGTCACAATCAAGAATAAGTATCCCATCCCCAGGATTGATGACTTGTTTGACCAACTTCAGGGTGCTAGTCATTTCTCAAAAATAGACCTCAGATCAGGTTATCATAGGCTTAGAGTCAGAGATAGTGACATTCCGAAGACAGCCTTCAAGACTCGATATGGTCATTATGAATTTGTAGTTATGTCATTTGGACTAACCAATGCTCCTGCAGCTTTCATGGATTTAATGGACAGAGTGTTCAAGCAGAACTTGGACTTGTTCGTTATCGTCTTTATTGATGATATCCTCATTTACTCTAGGAATGAGGAAGAACATGCAAGTCATTTGAGAGTTGTTCTGCAAACTCTCAAAGATCACCAGTTATTTGCAAAGTTTAACAAGTGCGAGTTTTGGTTACAATCAGTTGCCTTCCTTGGGCTTATTGTGTCTAGTGAAGGAATTTGAGTAGATTCCAAGAAGATAGAAGCAGTGAAACAATGGCCCAGACCTACCTCTACTACAGATATCAGAAGTTTCTTGGGTCTAGCGGGCTATTACAGACGGTTTGTGGAAGGATTTTCATCCATAGCCTCTCCATTGACTAAGTTAACTCAGAAAAAGGTTAAGTTCCAATGGTCAGATGATTGTGATAAAAGCTTTGCAGAACTGAAAACTAGGTTGACTACAACTCCTGTCTTGACTCTACCAGAGGGTTCAAATGGTTATGTGATCTATTGTGATGCATCCAGAGTCGGCCTAGGTTGTGTGTTGATGCAGCGAGGTAAGGTTATAGCTTATGCTTCTAGACAACTTAAGGTACATGAGAAGAATTATCCAACTCATGACCTCGAGCTAGCAGCAGTGGTGTTTGCACTTAAGATTTGGAGATATTACTTGTATGGTGTTCACGTAGATGTGTTCACAGACCATAAGAGCCTTCAGTATGTGTTCACCCAGAAAGAGTTGAATCTTCGCCAGAGAAGGTGGGTTGAGTTCCTCAAAGATTATGATATGAGCGTGCATTACCATCTGGGTAAGGCGAATGTAGTAGCAGATGCCCTTAGCAGACTATCCATGGGTAGTGTAGCACATGTTGAGGAAGAAAGAAGAGAGCTAGCAAAGGATGTTCACAGACTTGCTCACCTAGGAGTTCGTCTTATGAGCATATCAGATGGTGGTGTAACGGTTCAGAATGGGGCAGAATCTTCTTTGGTAGTAGAGGTTAAGGAAAAGCAAGACAGTGATCCAATCTTGCTTGAACTTAAGGGTGCAGTCCACAATCAGAGAGTGGAGGTTTTCTCCCAAGGGGGAGATGGTGTACTTCGCTATCAAGGTAGATTGTGTGTTCCTGATGTGGGTGAATTGAGACAGCATATTCTCGCAGAAGCCCACAATTCCAGATATTCTATTCATCCAGGCGCCACTAAGATGTACCGTGATCTGCGGGAAGTCTATTGGTGGAATGGTATGAAAAGAGATATAGCAGACTTTGTGGCTAAGTGCCCCAATTGCCAGCAAGTAAAGGTAGAACATCAGAAACCAGGAGGTATGACTCAAGAGATTGACATTCCTACTTGGAAGTGGGAAGTGATCAACATGGACTTCATCACAGGTTTACCTCGTACTCGCAGACAACATGACTCCATTTGGGTGATTGTTGATAGGGTTACTAAGTCTTCTCGCTTTTTGGCGGTCAAGACTACAGATTCGGCGGAGGATTACGCCAAGCTTTACATTAATGAGATTGTGAGGTTGCATGGAGTTCCTTTGTCTATCATCTCAGATAGAGGTCCTTAGTTTACCTCTCATTTCTGGAAGTAATTTCAGAAGGGTCTTGGTACTCAGGTTAACCTTAGCACAACATTTCATCCATAGACGGATGGTCAGGCAGAGCGTACCATTCAGACCTTAGAGGATATGTTGAGAGCTTGTGTGATCGACTTCAAGGGTAGTTGGGACGATCACCTTCCTCTTATTGAGTTCGCCTACAACAATAGTTACCATTCCAGCATTCAGATGGCCCCCTTATGAGGCATTGTATGGGCGTAGATGTAGATCTCCAGTTGGTTGGTTTGAAGTAGGTGAAGCAGCCTTGATAGGACCATATTCGATCCTTGATGCTATGGAGAAAGTGCAACTCATTAGCGAGAGACTTAAGACTGCTCAGAGTCGCCAGAAGTCTTATGCAGATGTGAGAAGAAGGGAACTAGAGTTCCAAGTTGATGATTGGGTTTTCCTGAAAGTGTCACCTATGAAAAGGGTGATGAGATTTGTCTAAAAAGGGAAGCTCAGTCCCAGATATGTAGGCCCTTACCGGATCTTGAAGAGGATTGGTAAAGTGGCTTATGAGTTAGAGTTGCCAGCAAACTTAGCAACAGTACATCCAGTCTTTCCAAAAATAGAGATTTCAGATTTCTGGTGTTACAGGTGGCACTCACGGACACCATTCACAGACCGTAGATGGACTCACGGTTCGTCCTACAGGTCTGTGGTTCGTGACAGAAAACTTCCCCAGAACTCAGTCAGAAAATTTGGCTAAGTCCCGACTCACGGACAGACCCACGATCCGTAGATCAGACCACGGTCCGTGGTCTGTGTCCATGGATCGAGACTTCCCTTAACTAGCCTCTGACGCAAATTACGGTCGACCAGCACGGACCATCATTCGATCCACGGTCCGTAGGTCTGACCGTAGATGAGTGTCAGCAGCAGTTAGCTGAAAAATATTGATGGGTCAATTTCAGATGGTCATAACTCTTAGCACAAAATGAATTATGTGTCCCATGACCTATTTTTAGATAGATAATTGAATTATCTTTCCAACGCCACTAAGTTTTCTAAATTCCAACCTACGAGTAAAAAGTTACTCCCATTTTAGTGAAGCCCTGTCGGGCAGACTCGACCTACGGACCCAATCGACGGACCGTCGATTGATTGATGGACCGTAGGTCCATTCCGTTAGTCACTCTGACAGCAGTTAATTCAAGGTTCTTTTGAACTTTTCCTATTTCGTTTAACCCCTTAGATACGTCGTTTAAACCCTAAATCATGAGGTTTTAATCAGTTTAAGGCTAGAAACATAACTAGAACTTATCCAAGTCAATTCATTAATCAAAATCTTAGAAAATTAGAATCAAGAGAGGAGAAAAAGGTCAAGAACCCTAGTTCAAGAACGCAGTAAGGTTCCATCAGTTCCAGCCCCAAAATCAAAGGATTTCTCCGTGGAATTCGTCACCAGGTATGTGGGATTTCACTAGTGGGTTCCTTTCGCCCATTAGGTCNAGTCGAGCAACCCTAGTTCAAGAACGTAGCGAGTTTTCATTAGTTCCAGTCCCAAAATCGAAAGATTTCTCCATGAATTTTGTCACCAGGTATGTGGGATTTCACTAATGGGTTCCTTTCAACCATTAGGTTCCTAGATTTCAGTCAGAATCTTGATTCTCATAATATTATCTAGACCTAGGGTTTCTTGAATGTTAGAAATTGTTGGGTTTTAGATGTTAGAATAATCCAAATCAGATTATCATGATTTTTATATCGTTTTGTGTAAATTCTTTCATAAATCCAGAACCTTAGCTATGTAGTTCTTTTAGTTCATGAATTACGTATGCTAGGTGAGTTATTTCATATATACATACGTGCCTCAGTTTTCGAATGTTTCATTATCAGTATATTAGTGTTGTATTCTCAGTTTGCATGTCAGTATTTTGAGATATCCAATATTACAGAAAATCAGTCATGAATTATTAATTACATAATCAATTGGGAGTAGCTTAATACCAAGTTGACTAGGGTCGGTCACCCTCATAGTCCCAAAACTACGTGCCCCGTAGGTAAGTCCCCTCTATGAGCATTATACTTAATGATCACGCCAATCATGCCTCTATACCTTTGGAAGGGTATATTGGGTCCTCTCGATGAGGCGTATACACCGGACTCCACATTTAGCTCATGTGGTTTTATGTCAGTTATTAGTAGCTCTCACAGTTCAGTCAAATTCTATTGCATTGACCATGTTATCAGTTACGGTCAGATTTCTGTCTCAGCATGTTATAAACTTGGTCATTACATTCAGTAGTTCATGATTCAGTGTTTTTAGTTTAGTATCATGTTTATATTTTATAATTGCTTAGACATTATGCTTTGGTTCAGTTATGTTATTGTTCAGCTTTACTCTATCATGCATGCTCAGTACCTTTCAAGCACTAACACATACTCTGCGCTACATCTTCTCGTGATGTAGGCTCAGGTTCTCAGCTTCCATATCACGCATAGATCGGTTCCCAATCATCAGTTCAACAACATCAGTGGTGAGTCCTCATTCTTCAAGGACGAGTGACATGATTATATTTCCTTTCTTTTAGTTTTAGTTTCAGTTTTGCTAGATTTAGCTGGGGCATGTCCTAGCCTTTCAAGTTAGTCAGAGGTTATTTTCAGACATAGTTAGATTCATCTATAGTGTTAGAGTTTGACTTTTTAGTTGTTGTTTAAACTCTCAGTTTTATATATTTAGATAGTTTATGGGTATTTCCCATCATTTCAGTTTACATGATGATTTAGCTTCCGCACAATATTTCTTGTTTCAGTTTATCTTTAAGTATGCTTATGATATGCCAACATGGTTAGCTTGGGGTCACTCGTGATCCTAGGTCCCGCGTCCGCGTCCTGGGGTAGCTTCGGGGCGTGACAACTTGATATTAGAGCATTAGGTTTAAGAGTCCTAGAATCTCTAAAAATCCTCACTAAGTAAAGTCATTTTCATGGGTGTGAAGTGCACCACATCTAATGAGAGGGAGGCTACGAAGTGTCTTAGGAAAACTTCAGTTTCTTGTTACTTTTATCATGCGTAAGGTATGATCTAATTTCTCATTTTAATCCATCGTTAGGTGCTTAAGATCATGCCTCTTCGTAGAGCTTACGCAAGGAATACGAATGCCAGGAATGCAAATGTAGCTCCTCTAATCCTAGATCAAGAAGTTTCGAATGCTTAATTTCGGAACGCTATCCAGTTGTTGGCTCAGAGTGTGACCAATCACAATAATCACTAGGTTCCAGTTTCGACAAATGTTAATGTTGGGTCAGCTGCAGCTAAAGTTTGGGATTTTGTTAGGATGAATCTGCCTGAGTTCTTAGGATCGCAGATTGGTGAGGATCCCCAAAACTTCTTTGATGAGGTCAAGAAGATCTTTGAAGTGATGCAGGTAACAGGGAATGATCGGGTTGAGTTGGCATCTTACCAGCTTAAGGATGTGGCTCATATCTGGTATACTCTGTGGAAAGAGAACATGGGTATAGATGCAACTCCTATCACTTGGGAATGCTCTATGGAGACCTTTCTAGATAGGTTTTTTCCTACGATAGTTGAGGGAGGCAAAAGCTCAGGAGTTCATGAACTTGAGGCAAGGTAACATAACAGTCCAAGAGTATGGACTCAAGTTCACCCAACACTCCAGGTATGCTCCTCACATGGTTGCTGATTCTAGGGCTCAAATGAACAAGTTTCTGTATGGAGTGTCAGACTTAGTGAAAACAGTGTAGGAATGCTATGTTGCTGGAAAATATGAACATCTCTAGGCTCCTGACTCATGCTCAGCAGGTTGAGGGAGATAACTTAGGGAACAGGCTAAGGAGAATAAAAAGGCTAGAACAGGCAACTATGATTATTCTCAACAGAAATCGGGTGGTGGAAATCACTCACAGTTTTAGAAGAAGTCTTCAGCTTCAGCACCTTCATCAGCTAGTGTTCCATCCTCCAAGTTCCAAAATGATCAGAAAGTTAGGGCAACAGGCTCTAAGTCTCAAGGTAGTATTTCAGGCACCAGAACCTACCCAACTTGTCCTAAGTGTGGTAAGAACCATCCGAGCGAGTGTCTTGCAGGAAATGAAGAGTGCTTTGGGTGTGGTCAATCTAGTCCTAGGGTAAAGAATTGCCCTTCTGCCAGGGAGGGTCAAGAAGGTAACAATAATAGGGCTCAGTCTACAGTTCCAGTAGCACCAGTAGGTCGCCCAACTCAGCAGGGTGTGTTATTTGGTACAAGTGGCAGTTAGCGCCAGAACAAGTTCTATGCTCTCCAGGCTTGCCAGGACCAGGAAGATTCTCATGATGTGGTAACTGGTATGTTATGAGTCTTTCTTTTAGATGTTTATACATTGTTAGATCCATGGGCTACTCTTTTCTTTTGTAGCTCCCTATATAGTAGTGAACTTAGGTGTCAGTCCAGAAACTCTTTCAGAACCCTTCTCAGTCTCTACTCCAGTTGGTGACCTAGTGATGGCTAGACGACTATATAGAAATTGCCTTGTCACAATCTTTTAGAAAGTCACCTTAGCATATCTTGTAGAGTTAGAAATGGTAGATTTCTATATCATTCTAGGCATGGATTGGTTACATTTCTATTATGCCTCAGTCGATTGTAGAACTAAGATCGTTTGATTTCAGTTTCCAACAAGCCAGTCTTAGAATGGAAGGGTAGTATCTGTGTGCCTATAGGTCGAATTATCTCTTACCTTAAAGCCAGAAAGGTGATCTAGAGGGTGGTGTAGCACATGTTGAGGAAAAAGAGAAGGAATTAGCAAAATATGTTCATAGGCTTGCTCGCTTGGGAGTTCACCTTATGAGCATATCAGATGGTGGTGTAACAGTTCAGAATGGGTCAGAATCTTTATTGGTAGTGGAGGTTAAGGAAAATAAAGACATTGATAGGATATTGCTTCAACTAAAGGGTGCAGTCCATCAGCAGAGAGTTGAGATTTTCTCCCGAAGGGAGATGGAGTGCTTTGCTATCAGGGTTGATTATGTGTTCCTAAGGTGGGTGAGGTGAGGCACCAGATTCTTGCAGAAGCTCATAATTCCAGATATTCTATTCATCCAGTCGCCACTAAGATGTACTGTGATATGTGAGAAGTTTTTTGGTGGAATGGCATGAAGAGGGATATAGCAGATTTTGTGGCTAAGTGCCTAAATTGCCAACAAGTGAAAGTAGAACATCAGAAATCAGGAGGTATGACTCAAGAGATCAACATTCCTACTTGGAAGTGGGAAGTGATCAACATGGACTTCATTAGAGGATTATCTCGTTCTCGCAGACAACATGACTCTATTTGGGTGATAGTTGATAGAGTCACTAAGTCGGCGCGCTTTTTGGCTGTTAAGACTATAGATTCAGCGGAGGACTACGCTAAGCTTTACATTAATGAGATAGTCAGGTTGCATGGGGTACCTTTGTCTATCATCTCAAATAGAGGTCCTCAGTTTACCTCTCATTTCTGGAAGTTCTTTTAGAAAGGTCTTGGTACTTATGTTAACCTTAGCACAACATTTCATCCACAAATAGATGGTCAGGCAGAGCATACCATTCAAACCTTAGAGGACATGTTTAGAGCTTGTGTGATCGACTTCAGGGTAGTTGGGATGATCACTTTTCTCGTATAGAGTTCGCCTACAATGATAGTTACCATTCCAGCATTCAGATGGCCCCTTTTGAGACATTGTATGGGCGTAGATGTAATTCTCCAGTTGGTTGGTTTGAAGTAGGTGAAGCAGCCTTGATAAGGCCAGATTCAGTTCATTATGCTATGGAGAAAGTGCAACTCATTAGAGATAGACTTAAGATAGCCCAGAGTCGCTAGAAGTCCTATGCAGATGTAAGGAAAATGGAATTAGAGTTCCTAGTTGATGATTGGATTTTCTTGAAAGTTTCACTTATGAAAGGGGTGATGAGGTTTGGCAAGAAAGGGAAGCTCAGTCCTAGATATGTAGGCCCTTACAATATCTTGAAAAGAGTTGGTAAAATTGCTTATGAGTTGAGTTGCCAGCAGAACTAGCAGCGGTACATCCGATTTTTCACATTTCGCTACTAAAGAAGTATGTGGGTGATCCAACATCTATAGTACCTTTAGAAAGTGTGGCTGTGAAGGATAGTCTCATTTATGAGGATGTGCCAGTTGAGATTCTTTATTGTCAGGTTAGAAGGTTGAGAAACAAACAAGTCGCTTCAGTTAATGTTTTGTGTAGGAGTCAGTCCGTAGAGGGACCTACTTAGGAAGCAAAAGCAGCCATGAAGACTAAGTATCCTCACCTCTTTCCTTCCGATTCCATTCCAGCTTGAGGTAATAGTTCCTCTTTAGTTTTTCAGTGATTCATGTGTAGATTCAGTCTTAGTATCATGTTCCTTCAGTTNTGGGAGTTCGCCTTATGAGCATATCAGATGGTAGTGTAACAGTTCAGAATGGGTCAAAATCTTCATTGGTAGTGGAGGTTAAGGAAAATCAAGACATTGATAGGATATTGCTTCAACTAAAGGGTGCAGTCCATCAGCAGAGAGTTGAGATTTTCTCCCGAGGGGAGATGGAGTGCTTCTCTATCAGGGTCAATTATGTGTTCCTAAGGTGGGTGAGGTGAGGCACCAGATTCTTGCAGAAGCTCATAGTTCCAAATATTCTGTTCATCCAGTCACCACTAAGATGTACGGTGATCTGTGGGAAGTCTTTTGGTAGAATGGCATGAAGAGGTATATAGCAGATTTTGTGGCTAAGTGCCTAAATTGCCAGCAAGTGGAAGTAGAACATCAGAAATCAGGAGGTATGACTCAAGAGATCAACATTCCTACTTGGAAGTGGGAAGTGATCAACATGGACTTTATTAGAGGATTATCTCGTACTTGCAGACAACATGACTCCATTTGGGTGATAGTTGATAGAGTCACTAAGTCGGCGCACTTTTTGGCTGTTAAGACTACAGATTCAGCGGAGGACTACGCCAAGCTTTACATTAATGAGATAGTTAGGTTGCATGGGGTACCTTTGTCTATCATCTCAAATAAAGGTCCTCAGTTTACCTTTCATTTCTGGAAGTTATTTCAGAAAGGTCTTGGTACTCATGTTAACCTTAGCACAACATTTCATCCATAGATGGATGGTCAGGCAGAGCGTACCATTCAAACCTTAGAGGACATGTTTAGAGCGTGTGTGATCGACTTCAGGGTAGTTAGGATGATCACTTTCCTCGTATAGAGTTCGCCTACAATGATAGCTACCATTCCAGCATTCAAATGGCCCTTTTTGAGGCATTGTATGGGCGTAGATGTAGATCTCCAGTTGGTTGGTCTGAAGTAGGTGAAGCAGCATTGATAGGGCCAGATTCAGTTCATTATGCTATGGAGAAAGTGCAAGTTATTAGAGATAGACTTAAGACAACCCAGAGTCGCTAGAAGTCCTATGCAGATGTAAGAATAATGGAATTAGAGTTCCAAGTTGATGATTGGATTTTCTTGAAAGTTTCACTTATGAAAGGGGTGATAAGGTTTGGCAAGAAAGGAAAGCTCAGTCCCAAATATGTAGGCCCTTACAATATCTTGAAAAGAGTTGGTAAAATTGCTTATGAGTTGAGTTGCCAGCAGAACTAGCAGCGGTACATCCGATTTTTCACATTTCGCTATTGAAGAAGTATGTGGGTGATCTAACATTTATAGTACCTTTAGAAAGTGTGGCTGTGAAGGGTAGTCTCACTTATGAGGATGTGCCAGTTGGGATTCTTTATCGTCAGGTTAGAAGGTTGAGAAACAAAGAAGTCGCTTCAATTAATGTTTTGTATAGGAGTCAGTCCGTAGAGGGAGCTACTTAGGAAGCAAAAGCAGCTATGAAGGCTAAGTATCCTCACCTCTTTCCTTCCGATTCCATTCCAGCTTGAGGTAATAGTTCCTCTTCAGTTTTTCAGTGATTCATGTGTAGATTCAGTCTTAGTATCATGTTCCTTCAGTTAGTACTTGCATTTTCAGTGTATTTGCATGTCATTGGAACTTAGTTCAGTCAGAAATCAGTTCCCAGTGTTTATATGTATGTTTGCAGTTTTTTCCCTCCATTTTCCAGCTAGTTTAGTCTTCATTCGAGGACGAATGTTCCCAAGGAAGAGATAATATAACACCTCGTACCCTAGACAAACCAGAATGTAGAATTCCAAAAGTTTCAGGTGCCACCTACGGACCGTAGGGTGACCCACGACCCGTTTTGGTGATCCATGGATGACCACCTACAACCCTCCCTAGAAACTCAAACAAAAACTATTCTAAGGCATAACCCATGGTCGGACAAGACGGATCGCGGATCAGTCTACAGATCGTTGATCCGTCTGTAGGTCAAGACCCTCGGGACCTTTCATAACTTGGTCTCTAATGTTAATCGATGGTCGGATAGGACGAATCGTGTATCAGTCGACGGACTGTCGATCCGTCCGTAGGTCAAGACCCTCAGGACCCCTCAGAACCCCTCAGAACCTAATCTCTGAAGTTGATCGACAAACTGACAGGAAGGATCGTGGATCATTCCACGGTCCGTCGATCTGTCGGTAGGTGCCTTCGGTAGATTTTAAGTTAGGGTCATTTTGTCTTTTCCCTTATGCGTTGGACACCTAAACTACGTGGTTTTTGTCATTTTTAGCCTAGTAAAATAATTAGAACCTAAGCTAATCAATTATTCACCAAAAATTCATCAAACTTAGAGAAAAATAAATGAAAAAGTTGAGCAACGAATTTTCATCAATTCTATCCCCAAAACCGAAAGGTTTCTCGGTGAATTTCATCACCAGGTTTGTGGGATTTCACTAGTGAGTTCCTTTCACCCATTCGGTCCCTAGATTTCAGTAAGAATCTTGATTCCCATAATATTATCTAGACCTAGGGTCTCTTGAATGTTAGAAATGTTGGGTTTCAGCTGTTCGAATGATTCAAATAAGATTATCATGATTTTTGTATCGTTTTGTGTAGATTCTTTCATAAATTCAGAACCTTAGCTATGTAGTTCTTTTAGTTCATGAATTACGCATGCTAGGTCTATTATTTCAGATATACATACATACATCAATTTTCAATTGTTTCATTATCAGCATATTAATGGTGCATTCTCAGTTTGCATGTCTGTATTTTGAGGTATCCAGTATTACAAAAATTCAGTCATAAATTATTAATTGCATAATCAATTGAGAGTAGCTTAATACCGAGTGGACTAGGGTCAGTCACCTTCTTAGTTCCAGAACTACGTGCCCCGTAGGTAAGTCCCCTCTATGGGCATTATACTTAGTAATCACGCCATGTCTCTATACCTCTGGCAGGGTATATTGGGTCCTCTCGATGAGGCGAATACATCGGACTCCATATTTATCTCATGTGGTTTTATGTCAGTTATTAGTAGCTCTGACAGTTCAGTCACATTCTATTGCATTGACCATGTTATTAGTTACAGTTAGATTTCAGTCTCAGCATGTTATAAACTTGGTCATTGCATTCAGTTGTTCATGATTCAATGTTTTCAGTTTAGTATCATGTTTATCTCTTATCATTGCTCATACATTATGATTTGGTTCAGTTATGTTATTGTTCAACTTTACTCTATCCTGCATGATCAGTACCTTTCAAGTACTAACACATACCGTGCGCTACATCTTCTCGTGATGTAGGTTCAGGTTCTCAGCTTCCAGATTACTCATAGATCAATTCTGGAACTTCAGTTCTGCAGCATCAACGGTGAGTCCTCATTCTTCAAGGACGAGTGACATGATTATCTTTCCTTGCTTTTAGTTTTAGTTTTAGTTTTGCTAGATTTAACTGTGGCATGTCCCAACACTTCTAGTTAGTTAGAGGCTATTTTCAGACATAGTTAGATTCAGCTATAGTGTTAGAGTTTGACTTTTCAGTTGTTGTTTAAACTCTCAGTTTTATATATTCAGATAGTTATGGGTATTTCCCATTATTTTAGTTTACATGATGATTTAGCTTCTGCACATTATTTCTTGTTTCAGTTTATCTTTAAGTATTCTTATGATATGCCAGCAGGTTAGCTTGGGGTCACTCGTGATCCTAGGTCCTATGTTCGTATCCTGCGGGTAGATTTGGGGCGTGACAATCCCATAGAGTTATTCTTGTTGATTTGGTAGAGCTTGATATGTTAGACTTGGATGTTATCCTTGGTATGAATTGATTACACTCTAATTAAGCTTTTATTAATTGTAGGACCTGTGTGGTCAGGTTTCAGGTTTCAGTTTCCAAATGAGCCTATCTTAGAGTAGAAGGGGGGGGGGGGGAATTCTATGTCTAAGGGTCAGTTTATCTCTTGTCTTAAAGCTAGAAAGATGATTTCTAAGGTGAGGAATGTATATTCTAAAACCACTACTCTTGAGTCGATCCCCATTGTGAATGAGTTTCCGGAAGTGTTCCCCGATGACTTACTCGATATTCCTCCCGAGAGGGAAATAAACTTTAGTGTTGACCTTCTCCCAGATACGCAACATGTTTCTATTCCTCCTTATTGAATGACCCAACAGAGTTAAGAAGTTGAAAGAACAATTGAATGATTTGTTGGATAAGGGTTTCATCCGACCGAGTATCTCTCCATGGGTGCTCAAGTTTTGTTTGTTAGAAAGAAGGATGGTTATCTTCACATATGTATTGACTATCGTCAGTTGAACANGTTAGCTTGGGGTCACTCGTGATCCTAGGTCCTGTGTCCGTATCCTGCGGGTAGATTTGGGGCGTGACAATCCCATAGATTTACTCTTATTGATTCGGTAGAGCTTGATATGTTAGACTTTGATGTTATCCTTGGTATGAATTGATTGCACTCTTATTATGCTTTTATTAATTGTAGAACCATTGTGGTCAGGTTTCAGTTTCCAAATAAGCCTATCTTAGAGTAGAAGGGGGGAAAATTCTATGTTTAAGGGTCAGTTTATCTCTTGTATTAAAGCTAGAAAGATGATTTCTAAGGCGAGGAATGTATATTCTAAAACCACTACTCTTGAGTCGGTCCCCATTGTGAATGAGTTTCCGGAAGTGTTCCCCGATGATTTACTCTACATTCCTCCCGAGAGGGAAATAAACTTCAGTGTTGACCTTCTCCCAGATACGCAACATGTTTCTATTCCTCCTTATTGAATGACCCAACAGAGTTAAGAAGTTGAAAGAACAATTGAATGATTTGTTGGATAAGGGTTTCATCCGACCGAGTATCTCTCCATGGGTGCTCAAGTTTTGTTTGTTAGAAAGAAGGATGGTTATCTTCACATATGTATTGACTATCGTCAGTTGAACAAGGTGACCATTAAGAATAAGTATCATCTTCCAAGGATAGATGATTTGTTTGACCAACTTCAAGGAGTAAGTTACTTCTCTAAGATTGATCTTCGATTGGGTTATCACCAATTGAGGGTAAAGGAAAATGGTATTCCGAAAATGGCTTTTAGAACCCGATATGGTCATTCTATGTTTTTGGTAATGTCGTTTGGGTTGACTAATGCTCTGGCGGCGTCTATGGATTTGATGAATAGGGTGTTTAGACAATACCTTGATATATTCGTAATTGTGTTAATTGATGATATTTTGATCTATTCGAGAAGTGAGAATGAACATTTTGATCATTTGAGGATTGTGTTGCAAATTCTCAAGGACCAACAACTCTTTGCAAAGTTTAGCAAATGTGGATTTTGGTTAAGGTCCGTAGCTTTTCTTGGTCATATTATGTCAAGTAAGGGTATTGAGGTGGATCTTAAGAAGATGGATGCAGTCAAGAGTTAGCGTAGACCTCTAACTTTTTCGGATATTAGAAGTTTCTTAGGTTTGGCCAGTTACTATAGAAGGTTTGCTAAGGGATTCTCTTCCATTGTCTCTCTTTTGACGGCTTTGACTCAAAAGAAGACTAAGTTTATATGGTCTGAAGCTTGTGAGAAGAGTTTCCAAGAGTTAAAAGATAGACTTACTTTCGCTCAGGTGCTGACTTTACCGAAAGGTACGGATGGTTTTGTCATGTATTGTGATGACTCTAAAATTGGGTTGGGATGTGTGCTTATGCAATATGGTAAAGTTATTGCCTATGATTCAAGGCAACTTAAGATCCATGAGAAGAATTATCCTACCCATGACTTAGAATTAGCGGCGGTTGTTTTTGCCTTAAAGATTTAGTTGCATTATTTGTAATGGAGTTCATGTTGATGTTTGCACCAACCATAAGAGTTTGCAATATGTGTTCAATCAAAAGAATTTTAATCTTCACCAAAGAAGGTGGCTTGAGTTATTGAAAGATTATGACATAAGTGTTCTTTATCACCCCAGTAAAGCTAATGTAGTAGCGGATGCTCTTAGTCAGCTGTTTATGGGTAGTGTGACTCATATTGAAGGAGAAAAGAAAGAGTTGGTTCGTGATGTTCATAGATTGTCCCGATTAGATGTTCAATTAGTGGACTCCACCAAGGGTGGTGTTATAGTTCACAATGGGTCTGAATCATCTTTTGTGGCAAATGTGAAAGCCAAGCAAGGTCTTTATCCAATTTTGGTTGACTTAAAAGAAACGGTACTTAAGAAATCCATTGAGGCTTTCTCCCAAGGGAGATATAGGGTACTTAGATATCAAGGTCGTTTATGTGTTCCTAACGTTGATGACTTAAGAGAACATATCTTGACATAAACCCATGATTCTCGATATTTCATTCACCCGAGAGCTACCAAGATATACTATGATTTGCAGGAAGTCTATTGGTGGAATATGATGAAGAAGGATATTACAGAATTCGTGGCTAAGTGTCCTAATTGTCAACAAGTGAAAGTTGAGCATCCAAGACCGGGAGGTTTGTCCTAAGAAATTGGTATTCCTACTTGGAAGTGGAAAGACTTGAATATGGACTTCATAGTAGGGTTGCCACGTACTCAGCGACAACATGACTCGATTTGGGTTATAGTAGATCAGATGACAAAATTGGCTCATTTTTTTCCCGTCTAGGTTTTCTACTCGGCAGAAGACTATGCCAAGTTGTATTTGAGAGAAATGGTAATGTTACATGGAGTGCCCTTGTCCATTATTTCCGATCGTGGTACTCAATTCACTTCTCAATTTTGGAAGTCTTTCCAAAAGGGTCTTGGCACTAAGGTTAAGCTTAGTACGCCTTTTCATCCCCAAACCAATGGGCAAGCGAAGCGTACTATCCAAACTTTGGATGATATGTTGAGAGCTTGTGTGATTGATTTTAAGGGTAATTGGGATGACCATTTGCCATTGATTGAGTTTGCTTATAATAATAGCTATCACTCAAGTATTAATACAACTCTATTTGAGGTTTTTTATGGTAGGAGGTGTAGATATCCTATACTTTGGTTTGAGGTGCGTGAAGTTACCTTGATAGGTCTTGAGTTAGTTCATGAGGCAATAAAGAAGGTTCGACTTATTAGAGAAAGGTTGAAAATGGCTCAAAGTCGACAAAAGTCATATGCTGATGTTAGAAGAAGGGATCTTGAGTTTGATGTTCATGATTGGGTTTACTTAAAAATTTCACCTATGAAGGGTGTAATGAGGTTTGGTAAGAAAGGAAAGCTTAGTTACCGGTATGTAGGCCCATATGAGATTTTGAGGCGTGTTGGTAAGGTCACTTATGAACTTGATTTGCCTAATGAGTTGGCATCAGTGCATCCAGTTTTCCATGTCTCTATGTTGAAGAAATGTGTTGGTGATCCGACATCCATAGTTCCCTTAAAAGGGTTGGGAGTTGATGAAAGCCTTTCTTATGAGGAAGTTTCAGTTGATATTTTAGATCGGCAAGTTAAGAAGTTGAGAAACAATGAAGTTGCTTTTGTGAAGGTATTATGGAGGTATCATTTAATTGAGGGTGCTACTTGGGAGGCCGAGGCTAATATGATGTCCCGATATTCTCATCTTTTTCCTTCTACTCCTACTCTAGCTTGAGGTAATAAGTTCCTCTTGGTTTGTCCTACGTTTTGGAGTCATGTGTTTTATGTGTTTCCATGATTTCCTTATGTTATGCATGTTCATGAAAAACTTGTGTTTTGAAAGAAAATGAGTTTACATGATTGATTTTTCCTCATGTTGTTGTGTATTGAGTATGAATTGCCTATAGACTTCATGAGATGAATTGATGAACATGTTTTAGCTATGATTGTTTAGAATGAATTGCATATTGGCTCCATGAGATTGTGTTAAGCATGTATAGTTCCTCTTGAACGTGAGAAAATTTTGAAATTTTATACATATTGGGTTTCTAGATGTTGTTCCTAATTCCTTATGATACATTGAGTATGTTTAGCTTGGAGTTGACGTTTCCTGCTTGAATATGTGCATTTTATGCATAATGGGGTGTTAGACTTAGTTTCACCCCTCCATGATTTTTGGTATTATCCTAGCTTGGAGTCGATAGTACCTCCTTGGTAGGGGTGTCCAAAAATCGAACCAACCAATAAACCGAACCGATAAAATGTTATTGGGTTATTGGGTTTTTAATGGGTTTATAAAAAAAAATTATTGGGTTATTGGTTCGGTTTCGGTTTTTCCTATTGGGTTATTGGGTAAACCGATAACCCAATAAGGTAATAGTTATTTACTACTTTACCCTTCCTAAATATTAAATATAAATAATTTAATACATAAGTAGATTCTATATTAGATTTTCAATAGGAGTTAGTACTTACTACTTACCGCTTGGCGCTTAGAGTAAAATTAGGGTTAAGAACGAGCCAACGGCGGCGGCAAGCCGGCAACAACCAACAAGTTTCCAAGGAGGGTTCGCAACAACGACGATAGTAAGGGCTAGGCGATGGTGAGGATTTTCTACCCTTTTCTAATCTCTTATTCTCTAATATCTGTCCTTGTATAATTTTCTTCTTCTGTAATCTATGCCTTTTCTGATAAACAAGGTTGACACCCTGCTGGCTGTTACTTTTTGACCTATTTTAGCAATAAAATAGAAATATTGAGGTTCTGAATCCATCTTTTATTCAAGTAGTGTAAAAAGTACATCTCAGTAGTTTGATCTTTCTTTGAACAATACAGTATGTAGTTTTCCAAGTTCCATTAGTAGTACACTTTGCAAATTGAGCAATATTACCTCTTAACAGTAAATTGATAAGAAGCAAGAGTAACAAGATCCTAGTTTTAATTAGTAACCTAGAGCAAGTAGTGAATAACAGAGCATGAGACCCAACAATATTTGTGAAATTATAAATCTACTATTATATATATCAATGATTTTGAATACACAAAAGGGGAGTACGTACTAACTAAAACTCGTCAAATGAATTAATGATATAGTACTACTATTAATACTCAAAATCTTCTCCTATTCCAACATTACCATCCTGCTCTTGGCTTCCTTTTGCTCTGCACACCTTTCCTCGAATTTCCTTTTACTTGATTCAAAATCCCTCTTCTTCAAGCTTTTCATCTCCTTTCTTGTCTCCTTCTTATGCTAATGTAGGTTAAATTTGGTAAGCATTTGATTATTTTTCTTAAGAATTCTTTTTCCTTTTCAGTAATGTTGAAGACCTCATTTAAGATATCTCTTTAGTTTACCTTGAAATTATTTCATTATTGTTGCCTGATTAGTCATTAATCATTACTGTCTATATTTTACAGAGACATACATATGACTGAAAATATTTCAACTGATGAGGTGGTGGTCCTATGTGATGAAAGTATTAATTCAAATGCTATGCATCAAACACAATCTGTTCAGCCAAAGGTTACAAAAGAAAGAAAGAAAAGGTCTCGAGCATGGGATCATTTTGGATCATTTGTTGATGAAGAAGGAAATAAGAAATCAAAGTGTAAGCATTGCGGTCAAGATTATTTTGCTGATTTAGTTAAAAATGGTACAAAGTCAATGCTTACTCATATGTTAACATGTACAAAGATGCCTAAAAGTGTTGATAAAAGTCAAACTCAAATAGGCTTTCAATCTGTTCAGGGAGGGAATACAAGTGATGTGGTTGTTGTTTCCTGGAAATTTGAGCAAGAACAATGTAGGAGAGCTGTATGCCGCATGGTAATTGTGGATGAACTACCTTTCAAGTTTGTCGAGAAGGAAGGTTTTAGAAACTTTATGAAAGTAGCGCAACCTCATTTTAAGATTCCTTCTCGTACCACTGTGACACGTGATTGTTTTAAACTTTTTGATGAAGAGAAGCAAAAGTTGAAAAGATTTTTCGGAGAAGCACGACAAAGAGTATGTCTGACAACTGATACTTGGACCTCTTTGCAACGGATTAATTATATGTGTATCACTGCACATTGGATCGATAATGAATGGATTATGCATAAGAGGATAATCAACTTTTGTCCAATTTCCAACCATAAAGGTGAAGATATGGCTAATGAAATTATGAAGTGTTTGCGTGATTGGGGCTTAGATAAAATATTTACCATCACAGTCGATAATGCTAGTTCAAATGACGTGACTGTGAAAGAGTTGTCTAAGATATTCACTAAACGGGGGATCAATTTCATGAATGGAGAACACCTTCATGTGAGGTGTATGGCGCATATTCTAAATCTTGTTGTTCAAGATGGTTTGAAGGTGTCTGCTGTGTCTATTGAACGGGTTAGAAAAGCAGTTAAATACATAAGGTTATCTCCTGCGAGGTGTAAGAGGTTCCAAGAATGTTGTGAAGATGTTGATATTAATTGTAAAAAATCTTTATGTTTGGATGTTTGTACGAGATGGAACTCCACATACTTGATGTTAAATAGGGCTATTGAGTTTGAAAATGTGTTTTCCAGTTATGCTGCTCGTGATATTGGCTTGTTACATTACCTTCAGTTTGTTGAGGATGAAGATGGAAAGGATGAACATGGAAGCGCTGTTGGTGCCCTTTTGAGTGATGACTGGGACAATGTAAGAAAAATTGCTAATTTTCTTCAAATTTTTTATGATCTTACCAGAGAAGTATCTGGATCACACTACGTCACAGCAAACTCACATTTTCTTAAAATTTGTGAGGTTTCTTGTTATTTGAAACAATTGATATCGAGTGAAGAAGATAATGATGATCTTTTGGGTAAAATTGCTTCGAATATGAGAGAAAAATTTGATAAGTATTGGGGTACTCCAAAGAAGATGAACAAGATGATTTTTATTTCTTGCGTTTTGGATCCTCGTCACAAGTTTGTTTCAGTTGGCTTTGCACTTCAAATGATGTTTGGGAAAGAAGGTCCAATTTTAGAGAATGGAGTTAGAGACTACATGGATTTGTTGTTTGGTGAATATGTAAAGTCCCTTTCTAAAGATAAAGGCAGTCAACACTCTTCATCTTTATCTAGTTCTTCATTTGAAAATTCTAGTTCACTGCTTTCAAGTTCAGGTAGTAGTGTCCAATCGATAGGATCTTTAGGGACATTCATGGGTGATCTAATGAAACATAAAGCTGAAAATACAACAACTGTCAAAACAGAATTGCAAAAATATCTTGCTGAAGAAAATGAAGTTGAAAGCAAGAACTTCAACATCTTGTCTTGGTGGAAAATAAACTCACCTAGATTTCCCGTTCTTGCTGAGATGGCTCGGGATGTGTTAGCTATTCCTATTTCAAGTGTGGCATCCGAGTGTGCGTTTAGTACTGGTGGACGTATCTTGGATTCATTTAGGAGTTCATTAACTCCTAAATTGGTGCAAACTCTAGTGTGCCTTCAAGATTGGATTAGAAGTGAATCACGACCTATAAGTGTTGAGGAAGATATAGATGTCCTCGAACAGCTCGAACAAGGTAAGGATATTTTAATTAGAATAGTTTTAATTGTTATTGTAAATAGTCATTAACATTTTTTTGGTTGATTAACATAAATTCTCTATAGATTTGGCTAATACTAGCATTTTGGATGATTAATGTGGAGTTGAAACTCTTTCTTTTTTGCACTTGGATCTGGACATTTGGTAAGCCATTCTAGCTACAAGTTGCTCTAAGTCATGTATTTTCTTGGTTTTCAATGTATAATCTTTCTGTCAAGAAAATATATGAGGCCAAATATTGCATATTGTTAAGCTTAACTTGCTCAATACATATTTACTAATTAGAAGTGTTTGGAGTCAATTAAGGGACATGATGATACTATAAATGGATTAGTTGCTAATAAAAATGGAATTGTTAATTTAGTGATTGTGCTTGATAATCTGCATCTTACCGTGTTCATTTGAGGATGGATGTTATTCATTTATGGAGCCTATTTCATTAAATATGTTTGGTGACGTTTTTGGAGCTGTGTTTTGTGCAGTTTGGTGCTGAATTTTGGTGGTTGGTGCTGCTGTTTGTGCAGCAGTTTGGTGATGTTTTTGGAGCTGTATGTGCAGCAGTTTGGTGACACGTTTTGGGAGCTGTTTTTGTGCAGTTTGGTGCTGATTTTTGGTAGTCTGATGCAGCAGTTTGATGCTGCTGTCTAGTGATGTGTTATGTATAGTTTGGTGCTGATTATGCAGTTTTCTGCTGGATTTTTTTGGGTGTTCTGGTGCTGCAATTGGATGGAAACCAAACTTGACAAAAGGTGGATAGTTAAAGGATCATTTGCATTTTGTCATTAAATGTAAAAATGCTACTGTAATAGTCTATTAAACTGGTGGTTGTCTTTTTCTTTTTCAGGCTTTGTGATTGTCTTGGTTAGGAACTTGGTGAGAATTTTGTTGATTATCTGGTGGATCAAGCAACTGTTCAAGATTGTCTCGTTGAACTATTTTATTTTAGTATTAGTTTTAGTTTGTAATTGTAGGCTGTAGTTTTTGCAAGTTTGTGAATGTTAGTAATTTGATTAACATCTGAAGTTTCGTATTATGTTTTGGCGGTAACATGTAATTATAGCCTATGTACTATTATATATTATTTTATGGACATTTTCTTATTGGGTTAACCGAAAACCGAACCGATAACAATCAAAAACCGATAAACCGAAAACTGATAAAAAATTTCTTATTGGTTTGTTATTGGGTTAGGATATTTTAAAACCGAAAACCGATAAACCGAACCGATAATATGTAAAACCGAACCGAACCGATCGATGCACACCCTTACTCCTTGGTAATATGCGTTTAAATGAAATTTCATTGTAGGTTGGGTTGTTAGTTCTTCTCCCAATCTTTTAGAACCATTTTGAATCTTATTCGACGACGAATGATCCCAAAGGGGAGATATTATAATGCCTCGGATTTGAGAAAGGGCCTAATAGCATTTTACTAGAACTTTCAGGTGCCATCCACAAGGGCTAACCATGGACCGTGGGTTGAACCGCAGACCATAGGTGGGTCTGTGGAAGGGCTACCAAAAAGTTCCCAAGGCAAGAAACCACGGTTGGACCCTCCAACCATCGATGGGCCCATACCTCGTGGTTAGGGAGCCGTAGGTCCAAGCCAAACTCTCTAAACTCACTAACGAGTGTGCAGGATGGACCGTTGATCTGTCCATGGTCCGTCAGAAGTGAGTCGTGGGTCGGGGTTAGGTAGTTAAGGTCAGGGGTAGTTGGGTATTTTTCTAATTAATTAACTCCTATACTACGTCGTTTTACCCTTTACTATGACCCCTATATAAGCATTTTAACCCCCAAATTCAACCCATTCACTTCATTCTTCGAAAATCACAAAAGAAGATCAATTCTCCTCTCCAAAATATTTCTCTCTCTAGAAACTTAAAGAAGAAGAAGGATTCAACCTAGGGTTTCAAGTCAAGGTCTCAATTCCTCCATTGAAGGCTAACATTTGGGTTCAAGGTATGATAGTTTTCATCTATGGATTCCTTCCATCCATGGAGTTCCCAAATTTCTATATTTTCAAAGTTAGAAATCCCCAATTAAATTAGAGTTTTTCAGTTGTCATGGATTCTCTTCAATGTTGATTTAAATGATTGAATTATAATCTCTTATGCATGAATTGATGAAATATGATGATTTTATTATAATTTCCCCATGAACCCATGTAACCCCCATGTTTTCAAGTTATGAATCATGTGATGTGGGATTTTGATTGTAAAGGAAGAGTTTTATGAAATTAAGCATGTATTGCTAGCNCATCTATGGAGTTCCCAAATTTCTATATTTTCAAAGTTAGAAATCCCCAATTGAATTAGAGTTTTTCAGTTGTCATGGGTTCTCTTTAATGTTGATTTAAATGATTGAATTATAATCTTTTATGCATGAATTGATGAAATATGATGATTTTATTATAATTTCCCCATGAACCCATGTAACCCCCATGTTTTCAAGTTATGAATCATGTGATGTGGGATTTTGATTGTAAAGGAAGAGTTTTATGAAATTAAGCATGTATTGCTAGCGTTACATAAAATTATGATGAAATACATGTCTAACCTATGTTTTCTAAGTATTGAAGATTGAAAGTAGGTTTTGAATCTCAAGAGATATATATTATGGAATTGTGCATTTTCTTATGAAATCTATGCAAATGTTTTAAGGGTGATTTGAGAGTAAAGTACCAATGATGATGTTGTTGTTATGTTGTTGAAAGGATATTCTCATAAACACATACTAGCATGACGTGAAAAGTTTTCTAACATAATAAGGATTCTTAGGTAAAAAGGTTGTCTCACCTAATTGAATCAAAGAGTAAGAGCTATCCTAATGAAACTAGCTTGGATTGATTATCCTAAGATACCTTTTCATGGATTATGAGATAAGTCAAGACCTAATAACTACTCTGTGGGATTTATGCTTAGCACCGAGAGGTTATTGAGATGCAAACTCTCACGTTAGTAGAGGCTGAGTTTCTAGAAGCAATCTTCTTATCTTTTACCTATGTGCCCCTATAGGATGATTGTCTTAAGAGACATTAGCTAGTGGATCCACTCAAGCTAGAAGTTCATGGTCCTTACCTTGGCAAGTAGGACAACCCTTTTTAGTGTGGGAGACACCGGGGGATCATGTTATAGCTTACATGGTCTCTATATCGGTTAAGGCTAATTCTCCACATTAATAATGAACTGAGGTTACTTCAAGAAGTATTGCATATGAGTTCAAAGGTTTTAAAGATGATGTTAGCTTGCTTTGATCATGGTTTTATGAAGTATGTTTTCTAACCTTCTTATATCATGTTTTAACGTGGTCAATTGCATGTCACAAAATAAAATGTCCCTTTTAGCATGTTTTAATTATTTTATGCATGGATATCATATTTGATACATTGTTTTGTATCAACGCATACTCTTGCCTACATTTTCCCCAAATGTAGGGTCTTACAGTCAGGGTCATCAGTTTCGTGGCTAGAGGTTGACTTGAGATATTTTAGAGCTTTGGTGAGTCCTCACAATTCGAGAACGAACTTTCATTGTTTTAGTTCCTTTTCATGTATTTCTCTTTTGGACATGATATATGGGCTAGGTCCAATTTCATTCTATTGTATTAGATGACTATGATGAGACAGTGTTTTAGACTCCCATTTTTCATTTGTAAAATATTTGGACTTGAAATATTGTTTTACTCTTATTGTTCTATTTCTTATGTTATGAGAGCTAAGTGGCTTGTATGGAGTCTTTTGGGGTTCTATACGACATGTTACATCTAGGGGTACCCCTGGGTCGTGACAATTTTCCTTCTTATCAGATTCAAGAACTCTTCATCTTGACATTTATTCCCTAGAGCAACACAGAGTGATTCTGGTGAAAGATCATTGATTTTTTGTCAACTTATTAGAGTGTTCCATTTTCAAAGCACAAAGTTCAAAGTTCCAGTAAAATGAATAGTAGGGAAAAGCTCAACTCTGTATGTACGGCTAGATAGCAAGCACCAAAGAAAGAAATTGAAAAACGTGGAGACTAATATAGGGAAATATAAGAGAATAACAAGCACTAAACCCGCTCATGCATAGCCTCAACAACTAACTGAACGAGAAGGATGACCGAGTTTTTTGTGCACATAGCACAAACATTTATTGATTGCACAAAACTGAAGAAGAATTTAATTATGTAAATAGAAGATACACTTGCAGACTGCTCAATCAAGTGGTATCCATCAAGTATCCGATTTTGCTGACAAAGTCATCATATGCAAACAACCAAATAGATTAATAATAGAAGTTGTCTAAGTTGGGATAAAATCATACAAGTATGAATATCATCACTACAGACAACATGCATCTACTTATTAAACTAAACTTAAATGGTAAAAGGACGAAAAAACTTAACTAAGCTCAAAGGCGTCTACTTATTAAACTAAACTAAAATTATAAAAGGACGAAACAACTTAACTAGGCTCAAACAACAGTAAACAAATCAGAAGCAACACTAATCCCTCTACTTGTTTAAACTTATTTGTGTCTTGAATACTTATTCCTCGTCATTTAGGACCAACACTAATCCCTTTACTTCTTGACCTTATTTGTGTTTTCAACTCTTAATTCCTCGTCATCTATGTTTAGGTTTATTCGTTTTCTACTCTCACCATTAGTAACATGTAGTTCATCCTCATGATCTTCCAAGTCATTCAACAACACATTAACAAATATCTGATTGTTCTTCAAAAAGTAAATTTATCAACATATTTATTAACCATGTTAATCTTAAAAATGATTTGAAGTTGCAGATTAAAACATTAAATAAAATTACCATCTCTTTGGTTAATCCACTGGTTCCCTAATCTTTTGGCTTGGTTTCATTCCTGGAGAAGTTCTTCCCCTGAAAGAACAACAATAAATAAAATTAATTGCAAAGTAAGAGTAATTGTGAATTACAAACTCAAAGTCGATATTGCAATACCTTTTCTTATTTCCTTAGTTTATATTGTACTTCCAAATTATCATCTGGAATCTAAAGCTTTGATATCGTAAAATTCTCAAGCCCTTCTTTCAAATAATACTTATTTAATTTTAGTTTAAAAATAAATTCTTTCCTGGCTTAGGACTTGGACAGACACATCATTTTTAGTCGAGGTAAGCTTGTTGAACAACTTATGAGCTGATGTATCAACGATTTTCTCACCCACTTCATTAAATATGATAAAAGTATTGTCTCCAGTCCTATCTGTCACTTTTATGTGTATCTTGTACCTATGTTAAGACAATAAGTTAGATTAATTCACAACATATACAAATCAAATTCATAGTCCATCACAAATCCTTACTTCACCAAAGAAAACTTGCAATCTTTATTGCAATTGTGGTATCGGTAGATACTATTTGTAGGTTCAATCTTCTTCGAACACATATTGCATGAAATGTAGTATCAACCAAAATAGTTATCTATTTCTATAATTTTGTTTTTCACAGTAACAATGTATTCCTACAATTTTAAAATAATACCATTATATAGTGTAACGATCATGTTGAAATGAAAAGTCACAAACACGCAAAGCATAATAAGAAGAAAACCTAAATTTTAGAGCTCCACTCTGTTGACACCCAATTTTGGACCTCCACAATATATATTAATTATCGAGTTTCTTCAATTTCGAAAAATTTGAAATAATTAGTTTTATAGCATTTGAAATATTTTTCAAGTAATTTTAAAGTAATTTTAGTCGCTTTTATAATTTCTAAATAATAGATATGTTTTCTTATATAATTTTATATATAATTAGAACATTTTATAAATATTTGAAAATCATCTCAAAAAGATTTTGTTTTGTTTAAATATTTTACTAGTTAGTTTAGTTAAGTTATAGTTTATATTTGTGAATTAATTAGTTTAATTAAGTTAATTATTTTATTTACTCGTTAATTAATCAATATTAATTAGTCTTATATAAATTTTAGTCAAATTCCCTAAATTAAACTCAATTTGGCCAACTTTTTAATTTCCATTGGCCATAATTGTAATTCTTGTGGCCATTTTTTGTATTACAATTCTAGCCCCACCTTAACTCATTTGCAAGACCACTTTTGGGCCATTTCTTTGAAATTTCCAGTAACCCATCTCCTTCTCTTTCCAAAATCAGCCCATGTAAACATAATCAGCTGCCCACTCTTAATTCAATACTCATTTCCTAGCCCAGCTCACATGCACCAACATCCAGAAAATACATACAACAGCGAATACCAAAAAGAACCCAACCCAACTCCCAGTATCTTCTTCCTCGCGAGCAAAACAAGAAACCCAGAAACGAGCAGTCCAGTAAGCGAAACCCAGTGAGAAATCGAAAGGAAAATCGCAAAATAGCCCAAACCCGAGACCAGCTCATGTGTTTCCCCTCTCTTTTATCTCCATACGTGAATCGTACTCGGATTAACTGGTGGAGCGATCTCACATCTTCTTCGTCCTTTCTCCAAAATCAAATGGCTGCCATTCTTTTTCCGTTGGGGAATTGTACAATTTTGTACAAATGCCAGTTGTGTCTCAACCTTATTTCTTAGAGATTTTTGAATTTAAAATTCAAAATTCATTCCATTTGCTTCACCCGATTTCCCTCCATTTTTTCCAAGAATCCTCCTCTGTATAAAGCCCTTTTTCTTCAATGAAAAGGGGGTTACAAAAAAAAAGAAATCAGAAGCAAGTAGCACTCGAGGAACCACAATTTTTTTAGATCTTCTTTCTTTGGGAAAGCTTTCGTTGTAGCTTCTATAGTTTATTGCAGCTTCGTTTTAAATTGATTCCAAAAGAATTTTGAGTTTCTTGTAGCCTTGGCTTCTCTCTTTATTCCTCCGGAGTCTGTCGGAATCCCTTGTCAGAGGTGAAAGGTTGGTGAGAAGTCGAGCTCGTTCGTCCTGAATTCGCTACTCTACAAGAGGTAGTATACCAGCCTTATAAATTTCTATATTTTTTTGGTAGTAATCTATTCTAGTCCTCTGTATAAGGCATATTCATGTAAAAATGGTAATTGTATTTAATTGTCACTGTTGTATTTTGAACGAGGTTACGTGTTCAATTTGTGTGTTCCTCAACTTATATTCAAGTTCATATAATTTTCTGTCTCTAAATCTTATCCTATTTCGTGTGCTAAGTAACTCGTTTGAGTACCTTTACTGTCTCTCGTGTTTGGTTGTATAGTTAGCCTAAGTTTGGTAAGCATTTTGTGTGCAATCTAATTGCTATTCTTCGTAAAGTAGGTGTGCTAAGACCTCGATGATGTATGATTTCTCTATATTGAATGAAGTTCATTCCTATCCCATGCCTTAAATTCTCTGAGTTTGATTAAGATTTTGTAATATTACTTTCAGTTTTCTTTGAGCTGGCAAATTGGTAACGGCCTGGCTCGGCCTTCTTACCATTTCAAATCAACATATATTTATTTATTGCTTGTGATAGTAAATATTTTAATTATGAAAAGTATATGTTGTTCATGTAGCAATTTGAAGTTCACAATGTGCATTTATTAAGCTGCTTTAGTCTCTGGTATGGTATTTATTTATTATTGTTTTTGGTTGGTGTTAGTTTTTGTTGCCTTGGGAGTTCATCTTAATTAGCTAAGTTATGTGTTAATTTGTTTTTGATAGTTTAGATTCTATCCTAATAGCTTTTGTTGTTGTCAGGAATGAGTAAAATATTTATGGATTTGTGATTGGTTTCTTCACTTGAGTTATTGCCTTTTTCATTGATTAATTTGCACTAGTAGATGAAATTTATTTTAATACAATATTGGTGTGGCTTTGTTGGCATTTCATTTAAATTTTGTTTAATTATGGTTAGAATCTTGAACCCAGTTTGCAACAATAGTTTTATCATCTTGGTCATATCATATCTATAATCTGGAATTCATTCTTCTGCCTTTATGTATTTGCATTTTTAAGTTCTAAGTTGTTGTGAGTTTCTTACTTGTCCTAATCCTTATCGTCTTTTCTTGCATGAACTCCCTCGATTGAGTCAATCAGACTCCATATGTTCTCCCTTGCCTCTTCGAAATTGGCCATGGAGGCCCAATCGCTTCACTTTATCGAGTCGAACAACCATAAGAAGAAAAATTACAGGTCTCGGAGCGGGAAAAGAGGGTGGATACGCACGATATACAACGATATACATCATTCGTATACCCTGTTTATTGCATTGAAAATGGGCTAAAAGAACCTTAAATTTTTAGCTTTTGTATTTTTGTAATTATTGGGCCAAAAACCCATTTATCTTGATTATTATTGTGTTAGTTTAGGATAGGTACCAAGTGTTGGGTCTTTCAAAAAGCAAAAATCAGGCCCAAGTATCGGCCTAGGCGAACAGAAACTGGACTTGGGCCCAAATCCTCTCTTCTTTGTTACTTAATTGCCCTTGCGTTTATTTGTTTAAGTTAATTCTGAGGTTTTTCCCTAATTCAATTCCCTAAAAGATGAACCAATTATATCTTTTAACTATTAAATAAAATATATTTTATTTTACTTGACTTTAGAATATTTAGTTTTTTTTTACTTAAGTAACATACTTATTTCCCTTCCCCTAAGAAAATGAGTTCAAAAGTGGTTTATTTCCTCTATTTATTGAAGTATGTGTATTTTCTTAAAAATTGTTTAGCTAAATAATTAATTATCGAATAACCGCATGTTAGCGGATGTTTTAGGTTCTTTAAAACCCTTTCTAGATCATTAATAGGAACCCCAAACTCCCTTTTATTATTTTCATTAGATTTTCTGTTTTTAATCTTTTGAAAAAATAATTTTCTTGATTTTTCCTTAAAAATTAAGTGGCGACTCTTAAAAACTCGTCGTTTCTTCTATTTTAAATAAAACAGAATGTTGACTCTGCTGGGGACTTGAATGGTTCTAACCTTAAAATTAACTTGTTTGGCAATATGTGTTTAATTGTTTTAATTATTGTATATTGTCATTGCATTTCATGGCATAATTTCTGCCAAATGACAAATAGATTGCATTAGAAAAAAAGGTGGTTACGTGGTTTTCCACGTCTGTCCTTCAGAAAAGCACCTTTGAATTCTTTTGAAGTGATAAACGAATAGTTGACTTGTGGTCATCTAACGTCGTTTATTATACTTCACCCCGTAGTTTGTCCAACTCGAGTAACCAGGTCTTCTCTAAACCAACTCTTAGTCAACTAGTGTAGAGCGAAACCAAATCCCTTTAGAGCATTGAAATAAGATGACCCAACACTCAAGGTGTGTCGGGCCCATTAGAAAGACCATCTTGAGTCCAAAACGGTCCACTGCCTAAACGGACGATCATACTTATGTGTTTAAATTTGAAGGATGTATATGTTGTTTGAAAAGTCATTGTTCCTAGGAAATTGGGAATTTAAATAGTTTGTTCTAGTCGATGAAAGAGTTGTACAAGCTACTATTCCATCCAAAAGTGTGGACATTCGGAGACGACGAGAAATAAAAAATGAAGGACCTTTCATGGAAGCATAGTTTAGTATTGTACCCCTGCGTGAGACTGATTATCAGTTTCCCATATTCCCCATTATCTATCCCAATTCAATTTATTCACAAAATTTGTATAAATATGGGGTTTTGGGGAAATGGGTTGTTTCAAACAACAGTATACATCCCTCAAATCGTTAGGCCTACCCTTGGCATAAAAGGGTCACATATCTCTTTAAAACATGTAATAATTGTTTATGTGTTATAACTGTTTGTATGATTATGTTGTTTTATTTGAAGATATTCTAGCCAACTCTTTTTGGAGATTTTCTAGAAACCTCTAAGCACAATTATCAAGTCACTATTGAAAGTACGTCCAAATACTCTTCGAGTCTTTAGTTTCCCAATAAATTCAAATTTCATTTTTCAAATCCTACTCTCTCATACCAGAAAAAGATTCACCGTCTCAAATGGAAAGAGATTCAAGGGTCGAACTACGCAAGACCTGAATTCTCTCTCGGAGATACGTAGGCAACCATTTAAGGCTCGGTCCCCATTTTTGAGAAATCCTATCTTTTCCAACTCTTGCAATGAGATTGTAATTTCATCTCAATCGAAAATCAGAAGTATGTCAATGAAAGATACAATCGACTTTGTCTCAACACGAGTCGACTTTTCTGATTCACTAAGATCAAAATCAAATAGACAAATTCCTTTCTATTTAGTCATTTCTCTAAATACGTGGGCTAGTTTATCTTCCAGTGGAGCAACTCTTATGTGTTTGTGGTCATATGTGTGATATTTTGTATTATTTATCATCTATATAGACTAACACATTTATCTTTTGAGTTATTTTTCCTTGTCAGGTACTTAGAACTGGTATGTGTTGATAAGCTGGTTGAACACCCTTATTTTACAAGATCTAAGGCTCCCAAAGATTCCTTCCCTGATCAAAATTTGCAAAAAGGAAAGGCAATAATGGGCAATAACAATGAAAATATTAACCTGACTGATGTTGTTGTGGCTCAGCCCACTGTCGCTGATCAAAATGAATTAATTATGCAATTGATGCAACAGATTGCCGAAATGAGGGTTGAAATGCAAAGAAGACAAGATTTGCCTAATCCAATTTTCTCTTTCAACCCTCAAGGAGATGGAAAACCTCCACTCCACTTTCCTCCTCCAAGCGCGGAACAGGTTCATAATTCATCCTCTAACCCCACCCAAAATCCCCCAATCATCGACCTAACCTCCCCAAATCCCCATCATGCCTCTATCTCTTACCAAGCGCCACATCCCCCTCAAGGTACCAATCCCCAAACTTTCCCTCCTCATCAAAATGCCAACCCGCAAGTTTGCCCTCCCCCTCAAAATCAAAATGTTAGCAGTCTGCAAACTTTCACCCACCACTAAAATCAACATACCAACCCCCAGACTTTCCCCCAAAATTACCAAGCCACTCAAAATACCCAGAATCCCTCCATAGCTCCGCCATTGCCTCAAAAGACTACTTTCCAAATTCCAATTCCAAATGAACCTTATGCCAACTGTTCCGAGCTTGATCACTATGAGGAAAAAGAGAGAGAGTGGAGGTCAAAGGAAGAGGCAACCAAGCTGAATACGAAAGAAGAGATCAGGAAAGCCATGAAGGAGTTGCATTGTATTCCTGAAGTCGATGGGTTTGAGTTATGAGAATCTGTTCATCCATCCGAATTTGGACCTCCCGAAAAGGTTTAAAGTGCCAAAATTTGACACTTTCGAAGGAACATGAAATCCCTTGGAGCACCTGAGAGCCTACTGTGACTAGCTCGTGGGAGTCGGAAGGAATGAAGCTTTATTAATGCGGCTCTTTAGCCGAAGTTTGAATGGAGAAGCCTTGGAATAGTTTACTTCCCATGAGATAAAGCAGTGGTCTAGCTAGAATGCACTAGCTAAAGATTTCATTGAGCGGTTCACCTACAATGTGGAGATCGTTCCTGATCGTTATTCTCTGGAGAGAATTAAGCAGAAATCCCCTGAAAGCTATCGTGAATATGCGTATAGGTGGAGGAAAGATGACGCCCGTGTTCGACCTCCGTCTGAGAAAGAGATCGTTGAAGTGTTCATACGCATTCAAGAGCCAGAGTATTAAAATTTGCAGAGATAATCAAAGTGGGTGAGGCTATCGAAGATGGGATTAAAATTGGAAAGATTTCTTGCGTTGCCGCCCCAACCAAATCTTCAAGATTGTTGAA
Source organism: Solanum stenotomum (assembly GCF_019186545.1). Classification (NCBI taxonomy): domain Eukaryota; kingdom Viridiplantae; phylum Streptophyta; class Magnoliopsida; order Solanales; family Solanaceae; genus Solanum; species Solanum stenotomum. The sequence goes on from NC_064290.1 coordinate 14,822,047, forward strand.
AAAGAAGAGAGATGATGTGTCTTCTATTTCCTACGCATCTGATGAAAAAGGACACTTCAGAAAATCCTCACCTTACAAAGGTTATCCTCGAGCTCCTCAAAATTCATATCCAGCTTGTTATACACAATCAGGTTATCAAACTTCACCATCGAGTGTGTATAACAAGCTGGATATGAATTTTGAGGAGCTCGAGGATAATCCAAATTTGTGATCATGACACCTTATCAAGCTTTTGCTTTAGTGCCAAATGAGGGTCAGAACAAGCAGAAGATCGATCCAGCTTTTCCAAAATCATTGCCTCACTCATATCAGTCTTATCCAATGCAAAATGTTCTAGGGGAAAGAATCAAAAATTGGTTCGAAGAAGGTAATATTGTGCTTGAAGAGATGATCGAGACACCAGTCATACTAGACATCGAGTCAAAGGAGTAAATGCCTAATTGGACATCCACTTCTCTCTTGATTCCTCGCTCGTCTTGTGAAAATGTTTTCGAATCCGTCAATAGCATGTGGTGTCACAAGCTGAATGAACAAAATGGGGTAGATGCAGACGAATTTAAAGACTACAATGAGAAGATCATGGTACCCAAACACCTGGTTGAGGAGTTCAGATAGTTCAAAAGTAACGATAAGTTGAATTCAGAAAAAATCAGAATAGTGAATCAGAAAAATGATGAACGCATCAAAGAAATCAAAATTGGTGCCTGTCTGACCNACAATGAGAAGATCATGGTACCCAAACACCTGGTTGAGGAGTTCAAACATTTCAAAAGTCACGATAAGTTGAATTCAGAAGAAATCAGAATAGTGAATCAGGAAAATGATGAGCGCATCAAAGAAATCAAAATTGGTGCCTATCTGACCAAAACACAAGAAAGAGAACTCATCAGTTTGCTTGGAGAACACATCGATACATTTGTTTGATGACATCACATGGTTGAGCATGAACGTTGGAACCCACAAGTTATCGATCTACTTAATAATGTCAAAAGATAACATGTTTGAAGACTTGATTTCTATCTTTTCCTGGTAACAACCTTTATTTGTTTGTAATCTATCCCTTTGTAATGAACTACGTCTTACCTGAATTCTCAAGAATGAGATACATAGGCGGCCTATGTCGGTCTCGGTCACCCCTTTATCCCTTTTATTATTTCTTCCTTTGTACTTGAACTACGTTCGACCTGAATTCTCAAGAATGAGATACGTAGGCGGCCTATGTTGACCTCGGTTTGTTCCTTATAAAATTTCTTATTTTTGTTAATCCTCAAAAGGAGGAACTACGTTTCACCTGATTTTTGTCTCAACGGGATATGTAGGCGCCACAGTGGCTCGGTCATATCTCCCATAAGATTTCTATTTTTCTTTACAATAGAAACTGAGACAGAATTTTTGAGAGGGACTCAAAAATTCTCATGAAGTGGATCTCTCCAACAAGTCAAGATTGAAGTTACGTTGAGAATTGTAATTGTGACAGAATTTTTGAGAAGATCTCAAAAATTCCATTATTCGTTCTTTGACTGTTCAAGATTTACCAAGACAATTAACTGGGATAGAAATTTTTGAGGATGACCTCAAAATTTTCAATAAGGTTCATCGGAAGTTTAGAGCAACTTTGAATACCTTCAGTATGATCAGAAGTTTAGAAGTGACTTCAAATGATCCTCATGACCATTATGAGATCAGAAGTCAACTTCAACAATCTTCAATATTTCAATAGTCAGATCACCCAAACTTCCAGAATCTTCAGAATCTTTTCAACAAATTATCAGATATACCTTAAAACATCAACCCCAAAGGCGTTCATTTAAGCTTGACGTGATATGACACTCGATGTAACGACCCTAAAAATGAAATAGGAAGAACTAGAGCCTCACATGTGTATTGAAGTTGGTAACTTGATTAAATAATGTAAATCGGCTTTTTGAGTTTAGTTCAAAGAGATTTGGGGTCCGTAGATGCTGCCAGTTTTTGATATTTTATTTTTTAGTTGGGGCTTTGGGAATTAATTAGTTATTAGATTAAGGGCTTAGGGGGTCGGTTAGGATTTAATTAAATGACTTATATAAGGTTTTAAGTCTTTTAACAAGTCATTTACTCTCTTTTCCCAAAATCAAAATCCCAAAGTCTTCCCTCTCTCTATATTTCTCTCTAACTCAAAGAAGAAGATGAAGTGGGAGCTAGGGTTAGGATTTCATGGTGTTTCTTCTTCAATTTTCGTGGGATTCATGAAGGTTAAAGTATGGGGATCCTTTATCCTTGATTCCTTTTCCATTCAAGGAGCCAAATCAAAGTGTTTTGAAAGTTCTTCAAAAACTCAATAAAGTCCTAATTTCGGTTCTAGCATGGGTTCTTGCATTAAATGATTTTTAATGATGATTTATGTTATTATTGATGTTTATTGATGGTTTTAAGATAGACAAGTCCATGAACCCATGTCTTTCCAAGTTTCCTAAATTTGGCTTATGAAGTGGTTGAATGTTTATGATTGAATGATGATGGAAAAATTCTTAGATTGAGTTGAGTAGTTGATTTCTATTATTATCTATGTTTATCTATTGAGAATTGTTGAAGAATTGAGGAATGGTGATTGTGGCTTTGGAAAAAGGGTAAGTTGACCTAACTTCATTGTTAATGTAGAATTGATATAGAATTGTGATAGATTGATGTGTGATCCACTTATGGTGGAAGTGTTTACTTATTGAATGTATTATGGTTATGGCCTTGAAGGCATTATATGAGGAATTGAAGTGTTGACATGATATCATATATGTGAATGTGATGTAAAGGATTTGAATGAGAATCTAATGAAGTAAAGGTAATCATGTTGTGAATATAAATGTGTTCATGGGATCCCAAGGTGAGCTTGAATAAAGTATTAGTGTATTGTGATTAAAAGTATGTTCTCTCTTAACACTTATGAATGAAGATGATGGAATGTGAAGTGCCTTATATTGTTGTATGTCATCTCTTGACTTGGTAGACTTAGGTGCTCTTCTTGATAAATGAAAAGTTATGTTGAATATAAATCAATTGGCAATGGCATTCCTTTCACATGTAAGTTCTGAAATCTGTTTCTGAGTTGGGTAGTGTTTAGTAAATTATGCATATCTCGTTCTCTAAAACTTCATTTACAATGAATAAAAATGATTTGGAAAGCTAACTCGTATACCTATAACTCTTATGTTTATGTAAAACTCTAATTTAACTGCTATGGACACGAAATATGGGACGTAACATAGGGCAAGTTCTGCCTAGATTTCAGAAATTGAAATCTTGTATGATCAGCTGTAGTGTTTTGAATATATCTTTTTGCACAAAATATATTTTGCGGTGATTCTTATTTATTTGCAACCTTTAGAGATGTACCTACATCTTTCATGAAGGTTATAAAGTTTAGTTTTGCCTTTTTCCTTTCAAATCTAACTTGCGACTTGAGATATCTGGCTGGACAGATTTACTATTTTGGGAATATAGTTGTATTTGTACATGCTAGGCTTACTTGTGATGATGATCCTATTTTACGTCAACATTAATAAGCTAATAGAAGTTAAAGAAGTTATTTAATTGTATTTTTAAGGTTGTATATACTCGTGAACAAGTTGAGGAACTTGAAACGTTGGTTGGTCTACAGTTTGAACTCGCAAAGTTGTGTGGACTGTTTCTTTGTTAAAGTACTGAGGTTTATGTATAAACTTGTACTTGCACTCTTTTAACTGCGAAAATATTTGAAAGTTGATCTTGGTACCTTGGCTACCTCTTGTCACTTTGCATTGTCATGTTGGTATCCTTTAAGACGTTAAAGACGCTCATGTAACTCGCCCACTTGTACGGATTGTTCGATCACCTGACACTCTTGTTGGGACCTTGTCCTTCTTGTGGCTGTGACTTTGTCACTCTTGGCATGCCTCTTGATTCGGATCACTTGCCATCTTGATTCTGGATTTTAGTCCGTCTTATGAATGGAAGTTGTCCATTTTAAGTACGGATTAGAAAGCCATTTTTAATATGGTTCTTGGTTCTCTTGATTATTGGGCTTTGACCCTTCTTGATACCGGGCGTCGGGCCTTCTTGATACTTGCTTGTGCTTGGTGCGACGACATGATGTATATATTGGGTGTGCCTTGTTATTGGATCTCTTGGAAATTTATGCTATGAGCATTCTTGACACTTGGATCTTTAAATGTAGAACTTGATATCCTTAGTGTGAACTTTAGTTACTTGATAGGTTCTACAACGTGTAGATAGTAGTATGGGATGTTATCTACACATGGCACGAGTAGGCTTTGAAGGTGCCAAAATGAGTTCCCTAAGTCTATATGACTATAGTGTGAAGTCCCCTAAATGCATGAATGTGTCCTAAATGACTTTAAAGAAGAATGTTGACTTATTGTCTAAATGATTTGTTTAATGAATAGCTTATGTTAATGAAGTGAGTTACTTAGTATGCTATCTTGAAGCTTGATGGTTCTTGTTTATAGTAACCTTGAGGAACACTTAGGTGTGTATGAAGAGGTTGTATGGGCATCCACTTCATGTCTCACTCAAGTGTGTCTTAGGGTAACTTTAGATAAGGGTTCTTGGATGATAAAATGGATTACGTGGTGAAAATGTTGAGTATGTCTATAATATGGTTAATGTCTTATATATTGGTTATGTATTATAATATGTCAATATTCATGAAGTTTTACTAAAATGGCATAGGGCATGACTTTCAACCAAATGTCCTTTTTAGCATGTTTTTGCATGGTTTCCATACTTAGTACTTAATTGTACTAACCCCTTTCTTTCCCTTTTGACTAAAGTATAGGGATTTGGAGATGTTGATATTCCATGGTTGATGGATAGGCTTTTAAGATGATTGAAGATGAAGACTTGGTGAGTCCTCATATATTCGAGGACAATAACCAACATGTTCCTTTATGTCTTGTAGTTTTTTTATAGTTTTGAGTGGGCTTAGTCCCATTGTTGTATTCAAATATTAGATGGTTTTGAGACATCTTGGATAAAGTCTAGAAAGTCTTCCGCTTGCTTTTTATTTAAAAGGTGTTCTTTCGATTGTAAAGGAAGCTTTAAATTTCTTCTCTATATTTTTTTGTATCATATTTTAATGAATGATCCATGAGGCTTGTATTTGACCTATTCGAGGTCGAATACATCGGTTACGACTAGAGGGTGCTCTCAGATCGTGACACTCGACAGTGATCCTTTTTCAAATATTTCTTCTTGAAAACCTATATTTTAAAAGAATTTTTCTATATGTTTCAAATGTTTTGCATAAAATGTTTTGTCTTATCTATCAAGAAGTGGGAGATCAGAGGAATCAACCGGAGATAGCAAAACAAAGAGCAATCAACCAGAGATAAGAAGACAAGGAGCAAACAACCGAAGAAATCAACACATATCAGTTCACTTAAAACTGGCAATTTTTCTGTTGATGTAGGAAATGGTTTGATGCTTCTGATTCCAAAAGAAGTAATTGGGGATATGAGTAACATTGTCTTCGCTCAATTCCCCAACAAGGCAAGTGAACATACAAATGTTCAAAGGTAAAACAGAGGGACATATCTTTATCATCCTACCAATGGATCATCTTCATCCTATCGACGAATCTTTATCAGCATCATCCTATCGACGGATCTTTATTATCATTATCCTACCAGTGTATCTTCATCAACATTATCCTACCAATGGATCATAATCACTATCCTACCAATGGATCGTCATCCTCCTACCAATGGATCTTTATTAACATCATCCTACCGACAGATCTTTATCATCTTCATTATCATTATCCTACCAATGGATCATCATTATCCTATCAATGGATCAACATTATCCTACCAATGGATCATCAACATTATCCTATCAATGGATCAACATCATCCTACCGACAGAACTTCATTACCATTATCTTACCAATGAATCGACATTATCCTATCAATAGATCATCAACGTTATCCTACCAATGGATCATCATTATCCTATCAATGGATCATAAACATTATCCTATCAATGGATCATAAACATTATCCTACCAAAGAATATTTAGCATTAACATTATCATCCTATCGATGGAGCATCATCATCATCCTATCGATGAAGCAACATTATCATCCTATCAGTGAAACATCAACAACATCATCCTATCATGTAGCAGCATTATCCTACCAATGGATCATCATCATCCTACCAAAGGATTATCGTCATCTTACTAATGAAGAATCATCATTATTATTTTCATTTGCAAGAACGTCATCAAGAGAGCTATCAACATATTACATCAATCTATTTCTTATTACTTCATATCAAAAGAAGAGTACATTGAAGAATTATATTGCAAATATGAGTTATAAGTTTTATTTTCTCAACGTCAAATTGAAAGAAAGTTGACGTCAATTATTTGAAGGGAGCAACTAAGTGTCCACATGGTAAAAGACATTATCTCTCCATTTGAATTACATTTTATGCTAATGAGTTTTATCTCAGTATTTGTCGAGAGCATCAAAGAGGATGAATTCTCAAAACAAACCACAGGTGCGGACAACATCAATAAGGTTGCAACACAACGTGAAATTTTTTCTTGGTAGCGAACTGGGACATAGTCTGAAGAAGAGTATCAAACTCTTAGGACCGAGCTGAGGATTGACTTCCACCACAATCAAACCACATTCCTATCAGAAGCAAGTAGCACTCGAGGAACCGCAAATTTTTTAGATTTTCTTTCTTTCGAAAAGCTTCCGTCGGAGCTTCTAGAGTTTATCGCAGCTTCGTTTTAAATTGATTACAAAAGAATTTCAAGTTTCTTGTAGCCTTGGTTTCTCTCTTTATTCACTATCCTCCGAAGTTCGTCGGAATCCCTTGTCAGTGGTGAAACGTTGGTGAGAAGTCCAGCTCGTTCATCCCGAATTAGCTGCTCTACAAGAGGTAGTATACTAGCCTTATAAATTTCTATATTTTTTGGTATTAATCTATTCTAGTCCTCTGTATGAGTCATCTCCATGTAAAAATGGTAATTGTATTTAATTGTTACTGTTGTATTTTGAACGAGGTTACGTGATCAATTTGTATGTTCCTCAAATTATATTCAAGTTCATATCATTTTCTGTGTCTAAATCTTATCCTATTTTGTGTGCTAAGTAGCCTACTTGTTTGAGTTCCTTTACTGTCTCTCGTGTTTGGTTTCATAGTTAGCCTAAGTTTGGTAAGCATTTTGTTTCCAATCTAAGTGCTATTCTTCATAAAACATGTTCGCTAAGACCTCGATGATGTATGATTTCTCTATATTGAATGAAGTTTATTCCTATCCCATGCCTTAAATTCTCTGAGTTCGATTAAGATTTTGTAATATTACATTTAGTTTTTTTTGAGCTGGCAAATTAGTAACGGCCTGGCTCGACCTTCTTAGCATTTCAAATAAGCATATATTTATTTATTGCTTGTGCTAGTAAATGTTTTAATTATGAAAAGTATATGTTGTTCATGTAGCAATTTGAAGTTCACAATGTGCATTTATTAAGCTGCTTTAGTCTCTGGTATGGGATTTATTTATTATTATTTTTGGTTGGTGTTAGTTTTTGTTGCCTTGTGGAGTTCATCTTAATTAGCTAAGTTATGTGTTAATTTGTTTTTGATAGTTTGGATTATATCCTAATAGCTTTTGTTGTTGTCAGGAATGAGTCAAATATTTATGGTTTTGTGATTGGTTTCTTCACTTGAGTTGTTGCCTTTTCCATTGATAAATTTGCACTAGTAGATGAAATTTATTTTAATACAATATTGGTGTGGCTTTGTTGGCATTTCATTTAAATTTTGTTTAATTATGGTTAGAATCTTGAACCCAGTTTGCAACAATAGTTTTGTTATCTTAGTAATAGCATATCTGTAATCTGGAATTCATTCTCCTGCATTTATGTATTTGCATTTTTAAGTTCTAAGTTGTTGTGATTTTCTTCCTTGTACTAATCCTTATCGTCTTTTCTTGCATGAACTCCCTCGATTGAGTCCATCGAACTCCATATGTTCTCCCTTGCCTCTTCGAAATGGACCATGGAGGCCCAATCGCTTCACTTTATCAAGTCGGACAACCATAAGAAGCAAAATTATATGTCTCAAAGCGGAAAAAGATGGTGGATACGCACGATATACATCAGTCGTATACACTGTATATTGCATTGAAAATGGGCTAAAAGAACCTTAAATTTTCAGCTTTTGTATTTTTGTAATTATTGGGCCAAAAGCACATTTATCTTGTTTATTATTGTGTTAGTTTAGGACAGGTACCAAGTGTTGGGCCAAAGGCCCAAAAAGCAAAAATCAAGCTCAAGTATCAGCCCAGGAGAACAGAAACCAGACTTGGGCTCAAATCTTCTCTTCTTTGTTACTTAATTGCCCTTGCATTTATTTGTTTAAATTAAGGGAAAATTTTCAAAATGTCAATATTTTGACATTTAATAGGACCCCTTAGCCACACTTTCAATATTTATTTAAAATGTCAACATTTTTGTTTGTTATGTATCTTATTTATGTATTCTTTTATTTGTTTGATTTAAAAGAATACAATTATTTAATAACAAAAAAGAGAAAAAAATTATTATGTTTTCTTCGTAATTGTATACCAATAATTTTTACATTTTATGTACTTACTTTACCATTCAAATTAAAATTAGCATATTACTTTCAAAACGAAAACTAAAATTGTATTCCAGTGAAATTGTATTACATGGTTGTATCCCAATATCATTACATATGAATATGATTTACGAAAGGATACAAGAATCTGGAAAAAAAAAAGCATACATGGTGAAAATCATACCATCTGTTGAGGAAGGATACCGTATTTTTTTTAAAAAAAAATGCAAATTAACTATGAAAGAAATAGGGATACAAGATTCTGGTAAAAAAAATAGCATACATAGTGAAAATAATACAATTTGTTGAGGAAAGATACAATATTCAAAAAAAATAAATACAAATTAACTATGAAATAAATAGGATACATGCTTAAGAAATACAAATCCATTTGGCATACCTATTAGAATGACTACAAACTTAAAAAGAAATACAATGTTCTTAATACAAATACAAATGCTATGTCACACCCCAAAACCAGATGTGATGGCACGTGCCCAATCCCCACCGGACACGTTAGCCTAACACCCAAAAATCTGACGATACAGAATTTATAAAACAAGAATAAGATAGAAAGATAAGCGGAAGTCTTTAAATAAACTCAACATAACCCTAGAATTGGTTGTCACATGTACAAACCTCTAATACAGAATCTGAATAAAATATACAAGTCTCATAGCAAAGTTCTAGAATAGAACAGAACAGTAAATATAGATAACTTGAGGGCACGTCTGGAATGAACCGCTACCTCTCAAGTAAGTCTGGAAGCTCTAATCTAAATATGAGTAATAAACCGGATCTGATAGAGCTGTCAACCTACACAACTGTGTAGAAGCAAGGGTGAGTACCAAAAGCAACAGGTACTCGCAAGTAACACTAAACTAAGCTAAACTAGCAGCTACAAACAACTCCTTTCAATCCCAACCGAACCACCGAAACTTCATTCTAACAGCGAACCAACAACCTATACTACACAATTCATAATCAACAAATATATTCAACAGTGTCTCAACATCAACCTCATATCCTCATGTAAGAGCAAATAGATCATATATCACATGAAGAGGGGCAAATAGGAAAAATCCACACACCACAGACAAAGATAAAGTCAAATGCGATGCAAATGCAATAATGATGTCATGTAGTCGTGATGCATGTCTGTCCTAAGATACACATCTGTTGACGTAATTAGACCGCGCTGAATACTCAAATCAGAACCCATAGGGGCCACACATGGACCATGTATCACCGCCGGAACCAGATCCCATTGGCATCCAAATCGTTAGCCGGAGCTAGTCCATCTCATATATCTCTAGTTGGAGCTAGTCTTAACTGTGTCTCATATCCATCTATCCTCATATTAGTGTCTCAGAACTCATGCAACAGATAGTTCACACATGGGATGAATAATGAATATGCACATGTCATCAATCACAATCATATCACGATCACGTCATAGTATTACACATCATTTGTCTCAATCACAACCATATCACGACCACATCATAGTATTACACATCATCTGTCTCAATCACAACCATATCACGACCACATCATAGTATCACACATCATCTGTCTCAATATCAATGCCGGTATCAGTCATAGCCTACTCATGCCCTTATATCCCCTCAATATTAGTTATCACATGACTTATTCAACAAATTCAAGTCACATATAACACATTTAGCTCGTTTTATTCCCCATCTTTCAATTACAACAATTTCAATCAACAAATAAAACCCATCCTCAATCCCCATTACTCCCCAACACAATTAGGAAAGTAGTCATGTGTAGTCTAAGAGTTTAACAAAGTTTAGAAGTCACTTGCCTCAAAACACTTCAACTAGTAACTCAAATTTGAGTTTTACCCTTTCGAGCACACTCCAAATCACCACAATTTATTCATAAATGGAATCTCACAATCAATACGAATCTAACAACACCAATATCATGAAATTTGGAGAAAAGGGTAAAATGGTCAAAAAAATCTCGTTCCGAAAAATATTCTCGAAATTTGGAAATTTTTAGTGAAAAATGTTCCCCAAGAAATTTAGAATCCAATAGTGAAAACCGTTTCGAAAAAGGAGTTGAAATGAGTTCACAAACTCAAATTTTCTATTAAATTTAGATTAGGCAAAAACCCCCAAATTTTTCAGTTGAGAGCTCAAATTTTGATGTTAAAATCCATAAATAATCAATGGAAATCAAAGATATAAGTTGGAAATAACTTACCCAATGAATTCCTTGCGAAAACCCACTTGAAATCACCTATTTTCGAGCTCTCAAAGTCTAAAAATGGAGAAATAGGTATTTTTTCAAGTTGGGGGAAAATGGCTACTGTTTTTTGACTTAAAAAGGACTGCTATTGCAGCTGAAACACAACAATAACACCAAAGTTTAAGTCCCCGTTGGACCCTCGGGATTCGTTCGAAATCTCGTGCACACAAACTAAATATGTACCCCTACTAATTTCGACGTTCCAGACTCAATGGAACCGTCGGAATTTGAATTCGAGGACTCCTTGACCCGAAATTCAATAAGATGCCAAGAAACTAGTTTAACGCCAAAAAAATTCGAAACTCAAACGGAGCGTCTAAAAATTCAACCAAGACTCATTCTAGACTTAGAATCGCCTCCCGAAACCAACGGTACTCTTAGAATTTCAATCTGAGCCTCGAAACCTCATATGTTGACCAAAGTCAACTCTTTATCAAAATTTCACAACTTTAGCAACTTAGGACCTCAATTCTTCGTTTCAACTCCAAATTCGACTCCGTAACTTCACACAGACCCGTTTCGACATTCTAAAACTGCCGGAATTGACAAAAATTCGATCCGAGTCCCGAAACTCCAAATGACTCGAAAAAGCACTTTTTAACCAACTTTAACTCATAAAAACTCAACTTCTCAAAAAACTCAACTTTTACCAACTTTTCCTCAAACCAACTTTACAACCACAAAAATGGGACTCGGGGCAACTACCGAAAGGGAAAAATAGTCATTTCCACGAAAAATTTCCAAAATGACCTTTCGGGTCATTACATGCTAAATAAAAGAAAAATAATTGACAAACAAATTAAAATTAATATGAATACAATTCCGGCATGAATACAATTTTTGCAACCTTCTTCTCTGACTCTCTCTTTCTTCTTCTTCTTCTTCGTCTGTCGTGTTTCTTTTTTCTGATTTTTTGTTCACCAAATTCAAATCTGAAAATCCGTATTCACTTGAGCATAAATAACCCTATAAGCAAAATTTGAAATTATTAAATATGAATGTATAAAATATTAAACAACATATGATGTATGAATGCCAATGTAGATTTCTACAATCTACAAAATCTCAAATATGAAAATAAAATTACAAAAAAATCGAACAATATTGCTTAAAAGATGAAAAATCTGAAATACATAAAAGAGAAAAATCTCACAAAATACTTGGTGAATATGAAAACAAACTCTTAAAAAAATCAAACAATACGGATTAAAAGACGGAAAATTCAAAATACAAAATACTTGGTGAATATGAAAACAAAATCACAAGAAACTTCACAAAATACTTGTTGACTTCGAATTTACTTTATCAATGGGTGAAAAATCTTTTGAATTAAGTGTGAGATTTTTTAAACAAAGTGTAAGAAATTCGAAGAATTGATTTTTTTGAACAGAGAAAGAAGATAATAATGGTGAAAAAGAGGAGAGAGAAAAGAGTGATTTGGGGTAAAACCTTAAAAAGGGGTAAGAGTGATGATTTTTTTTTTACAGGATAGTGAAATAAATAATGACTTAATTTGAGAAATAAAAGGAAAGAAGATTAATTATATTAGGATTCAATTTATTTTCTAAAATATTGACATATTGACATTTTTAATAATTATTTTAAAGTATAGATGTTTTTAATAATTATGTTAAAGATTGTGACTAGTTTGCTAATTTTCCCTTAAATTAATTCTGAGGTTTTTCCCTAATTCAATTCCCCAAAAGATGAATCAATCATATCTTTTAAAAATTAAATAAAATATATTTTATTTTACTTGACTTTAGAATATTTAGTTTTTTTTACTTAAGTAACATCCTTATTTCCCTTCCCCTAAGAAAATGAGTTCAAAAGTGGTTTATTTCCTCTATTTATTCAAGTATGTGTATTTTCTTAAAAATTATTTAGCCAAATAATTAATTACCGAATAACCGCATGTTAGCGAATGTTTTAGGTGCTTTAAAACCCTTCCTAGAACATTAATAGGAACCCCGAACTCCCTTTATTATTTTTATTAGATTTTCTGTTTTTAATCTTTTGAAAAAATAATTTTCTTGATTTTTCCTCAAAAATTAAGTGGCGACTCTTAAAAACTCGTCATTTCTCCTATTTTAAATAAAATACACTCAACCTCCAACAACTCCTTAATGTCCATAGAGTTCAAAAACATCTTTTTCTCACTAGGAAGACTAGTAATATTAGAGCTTTCCAAAAATTGAACTTCAGTGGACATGGTGGAAAACTTTGAAACTAATGATCTTATGTAATGTATATCAAGATTTACATATATTTTGCTTTCATAGGTGGTGGAGAAGCTAACCTCACCTATTATCAATGGATGCATTAAAAATGTAATTATGACATTTCTTCAAAACTTTAGCAGTGAATTCATAGTAACTACAACTAAATCGGAAACAACTACCACGAAATTCTTTCACCGTTATAAAAGTCACTATCACTATATATGAACCAACATCCTTGTTATACAAACAAGGAGAAAACTTCTCTCCAAGTTCTTGCTTTAGCCGAACTATGAAGACAAAACATAAATCAGTAATCAAATAATTCTATTGTAAGGAGATAATAAACTAAAGTAACTTAAAATGAGATGAGTGACTTACGAATCAGTAAAAATTAGGATGTCCCTCTTTTTCCATTTCAAACGAACACTCTCGATAACACCAATTCTATATAAACAAACAATCACATCTACGAATATTGAAGAAGAAGACTCATATTCCAATAGTTTAGGCAATTATTACACATTTACACATAAATAAACAACAAACCAACCACATCTATGAATATTGAAGAAGAAGACTCATTATTCCAACAATTTAGGCAATTATTACACATTTACACATAACTCAAAGGTTAGAGCATCGATCTATAATGTGCTAGGAACCTATTAAATTTCAATAGCTAGTTTTCTCTATTCTTTCTTTCCTTTCTTTTTATATTGATAGTATTCCTTTGGAATATAAAGCTTTTGAAATGATCAAGTTTCTCCTTTTCCAAGATTATCAATTTTATTAAGTATGTAATAAACCTTGAGGGGTAGCTCAGCTGGTAAAGGCCTGGGACAAAGTCCTTCAGGTCGCCGGTTCGAGCCCCAGCAGGGCCACTGGAGGCATTACAAACCGGCTGCGTCTCCAGGGCCCCGTGGAACTAACCGTGGTGGACCCGCCTTGAAACAGCGGGACCCGGTGGGTACAGCTAGTCGGGTTCGCAAAGCGACGCCCGGAAACCACGGTAAAAAAAAAAGTATGTAATAAGAAATTACAGATATGTCAGGAATAACAAATATACATTAGAAGGGAGTTGTCATATATGACAAAAAGAAACCTCTATCAAGGTCATGAATGTCATCTAACACAATATCATGAGTTTATTTTAGTAATAAATTATGCAGCTACGTCTAACTATAAACGTGATTGGTAAGAATTTATATATAAATATAGACCTGATAAAACGGTGTTGTTATTCACCCTTGAGTCAATCATATCAGGATTAATAAATTGAAAACAATTTATATGAATTTCAACAGTATCTTCAGACAAATTCTTGATAGCGGTTGAGGCAAATAAAATGATTTTCAATGAGTTTTCAACAGGTCTATATCCCCCAATACTTTCAACAATTTTGAAGTTCTTGATGATAAATACAAAACCTTCACTCAACTTGTCTTTGAACCTGTTAACTGAATTTTTTCTAATTATACCATGCATCAAATTTCCCTGATAAAAGAAATAAGGAAGTGATTTGAGAATTGAAACTTTCAAAAATAATACTCTCTCTGTCCTATTTTATGTGGGATACTTTGTCTCGGCACGAATTTTAAGAAAGAATGTAAGAGTTTTAAAACATGCAGACTAAAATGAATGACAAAAGTTTTGTGTGGCTATAAATCATTTCATTAACAGTAAAAATGGACATTTTAAAGTTAAATTGTTAGTTAATATAAAAATGTATCATTCTTTTATGGACTGACTAAAAATGAAAGTTAGTCATATAAATTGGGACAAATGGAGTATGTAATTGAAAAAAAAAACAATGGAATAAGTACTCCTTCATCAATAAATATCATATACATACTGATAAGCTCACCACTTTTCTTGGGACTAATGGAATCCACCAATGCTTTCAACAACTTTGTCATTCTTGATGATAAATACAGAACATTCATTCAACTTGTCTTTGAACATGTTAACTTGATTTTACCTAATTATATCATGCATCAAATTTCTCTCATAGAAATAAGTAATTCATTTGAGAATTGAAACTTTCAAAAATAGAGTCAATGGAAATGATTCACAACCCATCTATATATACTGTAAAAATTGGGGTATGAACGAGACCAATAAATCAGCAGAGAAATTAGCAGAGCAATTATCAAAGATTAATACACAATTTAACACATTATAGTTACAAATAAGGAAGATGAAGCAATGAGAAAATATACCTTATAAATTCTTGGGAGGGAGAAGCTCTGCAGTAATTGGGAACGTCTGAATGTAAAAAAAAACGATTGAGTTGGGTCATTAATTATAATCATGTATATTCAATTGGGTCATTATAATTGTGTACATGGGTTGGGCTTTACTGTAATTTAATATCATAAATTTTATAATTGACATATATAAGACTAATTATAAGTTATGACATTATTCTTTATCTTTCAAGTTATAACAATAAAAAAAATTGTAGGTTTTAACATTTAAGTAAAATAAAAATGATTTAAAATAATAATAAAAATGAATTAGTGTGAAAAGTAAGGTAAAAATGGATATATAAGTAGTAAATAATTTGAAATAATTAATGATAATTGATAGGGGCATATAAATAAGAGATTCATAAAAAAAGAATATTTGTTTTCCTTGTTAATCTCAAATTCAAGTTATAACAATAAAAAATTATAGGTTTTAACATGTAAGTAAAATAAAAACTGATTTAAAATAATAGTAAAAATTAATTAGTGTGAAAAGTAAATAAGGTAAAAATGGATATATTAGTAGTAAATAATTTGAAATAATTAATGATAATTGATAGGGGCATATAAATAGGAGATTCATAAAAAAAGAATATTTATTTTCCTTATTTAGCTCAAAGCAGTTAAAATCATTCAAACGACTTTCTTTTCTTTTGTTAGAAGGTTTCTCTCTTCTCAATATTTTCTCCGTTAGTTCTCACTCTCATCTAATTCATATTCGTTTTTATTCAATAATCCTCATTTTCTTGTAATGGATGACTTCTTATTAGTATTAATAAAGCATGGTAGTAGATGACATCCTTCAAGTTAGTATTCTTTGCGATTTTTTATTTGTATTGGTATACAAATCAAACGTAAAAATAATAATTATGAACAGTGATACTGGAAAAAATATTCAAATTTTATTTGTGTATGATAGTTTTAATTATGACGTTTTTGGTATGAATATTCATTTTTTGAAATTACATAAAATTTGTTTGAATATAGATTTTGGTTTGAACATACATTTTTTGTATGCTTCTGGCTAAACAAATTACATAAAATTTATTTGAATTTTGTATATTGGTTATACCGTGTTGGTACGATTTTGGAATTATATTGAAATGAATTTCATATATTATTTATCTAATAAATGACAATTAATAGTTAGAAGTGGTATTATTTTGGTATTATAGTGGAATGATTCTACTGTGAAAAAGTGATGACTTATGACATGAAATAAGTATAATTTTGGCATAAAATATGTATGAAAAGTGTGTAGAATAATTATATGAAATTTGTATACTGATTTCAAATTTTTTGTTGTGTATAATAACTTTAATTATGACATTTTTTTAAATGTATAATGTTATATTTTGGTTTGAACATTGAATTTGTTCATTATTAGTCTGACCAATTTTTTACTTTTTGGTATGTTTCTGGTTTAAAAAAATAGATAATTTTTTTTGAAATTTGTATACTACTAATACCAGACATGTATGTCAATCAATAATAATTTTTGGTACGAATTCTGATTTGATTGGATATATTTTTTTTGGCATTATATTGTAATGAATTTTGGGAATAATAATGTAATGAATTTGGTATATTGTTTATTTAAGAAATAACAATTAATATTTATAAGTTGGAATTATTTTGATATTCTAGTGACATGATCCTAGAATGAATAATTGATGATTTTGACATGAAATAGGCATGAAATATGTGAATAAGAATTGTATGAAATTTGTATACTAATATAACATATGTATTTTTACTTTGGTATTTTGTAATAACATATGAAATTGTTTTAAAATAACATATGCATTTTTACTTTTGTATGAAATTTGTATGCATAAAAATGGTATGAAATTTGTATAATGATATAACATATGTATAAAAGTTATTTGTACTTTTGTATAATGTAATACTAACACAATAACTTATGATGGAATAGGAAAATATGCAATTTGAAAGTGTCAGAGAATAAATTATTGTCGCCTGGTTCAAAAAGAATTGTAGGGAGACCACAACTTGAACGTTGGAAATGGTTTGCTGATGTGAAATTCAATAGGTCTAAGGTTAAGTGCAGTACATGTCGTCGAGAGGAACACAACAGGAAGACATGTTCAAATTACCCTTCTGAAAAAAAGATATAATTTATTTTGATTTTGATTTGGTTGTTTTATTGTGGCAAACTCATGTTTTGATTTATTTTGTCTTTTAAGTTAATGAATTATAATTTTAGAACATTTATTATGTGTTCTAGTTAATCATTTGTGTATTCAGTGTTTTTCAAATGTATACTAACAAATTAGGTAATGCTGGTATGCGATAGATATCAACTGAAAAAATTACATCAAATCTTAGTACGAAATTGGTATATATTTGGTATCCAACTGATATCTCAGTGGTAGAATTGAAAAAACAACATGTAATTAAGATTTCAACTGAAATAGCAAACTTAAAACTAGTTAATGTTGTATCCAATTTGTATAAATTTGGTATTGAATTGATAACCAATTGAAAAATTGAAAAACCAACATGTAGTTGAGATTTCAACCAAATTAAACAACCCAAACAAGTTAATGTTGTATCCAATTGATATCCAATTTATATACACTCGATATCCAACTTGAAATTTTAGAACAAAGACTAAAAAATAAAAATGCATGAAATTAATATTAAACTGATATAAATCTGGGAAGAATAAATCTGACAATGTAAAATAATGCATATTGTATATAATTGTCAAAAACTGTAGCAAACGAGATTTACATCACCCAAAAATCAAAACATGTTATTAAAAGTCTATACTGTAATAATTAATACAAGTTCAACATTTTCCTCTCTCTTCAATTTATATTCCATATTTAAGTGTGACCTTCTTTTTAAACCATATTTAAGCTGAAATTTAGGAACTCATTATTAAAGATTTTATGATCTCATATATATATATATATATATATATATAACATAACAAATTTCAGAATTAAATATACTTATTTCACCCGCAAAAAGTATTTTAGATATAGAAAACACACCAAAAACGAGTTCAAAATTTCAGTAAAACGATTCTTTTCTAAAAATCGAGTTCCAGATTAAATAAAATAAAAAACAAAATCAAATTTTCAAAATATATAATTCTTATTTCTAAAAAATCATATTAAAAAAAATAAAAAAATAACATCAAAATTTAAAAGGCTTAAGTCATCTGCGGCCCCTTAAAGTTGTCCGCATAATTCACTTAGACACCTCAACTAAGGCTAGTACCTATTGAACACTTTTATCTATTGAAAACTTGTTCATATTAGACATTTTCTGATAATAAGTAAAAAAAATAAAGTGTGTGTAATGCACTTGTTGTGGTGTGGCAAAATGATCAATTAAAAGATAACATGTGGCGTAGGGTCCAACAATTATAGAAAAAAAGAATTATATGTTAAAAAGAATGAAAATTATTTCAAATAAATTTTTCCATCTAATTTTAAAAAATAAAATAAATGAGAAGCCCAACCCTACCCAGCCCCCTTTTCTTCTTCATCTTCTTCCTAACAAGATTTTTTTTCTCAAACGACAAAATTCAATATCTCTGTTAATTGCTATAATTATTTTTTATTCCTAATACATGAGAGAAAAATATATTCAAAGAGATTGATACAAGAGTGGTGAAGAAAGAGAGTCTTTCAATCGTCTTAAAATCGATAGCAAAGAGAAATCGAGAGGACCTAAATTATTTTTATTGAATCAATCTAATATTATTTTTTATAATTTTAATGGGTTTACATTTTAATTTGAATGATAATATTTGTTCGAAGGTGACCGAGATGGACGTCGATCGGCTAATTTTTTTCAGCCTGATGTTCTCTCTTCTTTTTTCCCTTCAAATTCAATTAGTCGATTCAATTTTTATTATTTTTAATAAATATTGAAAAGATATAGAATAGAAAAAGAAGGAATAAAAAAAAAACAGTGTGCAAGTCTTCTTTGATGAAGAAGATGACTTGAAAGGGGTGGGGTGGGGGCTTTTTTTCTTTTTTCTGTTTTTGTTTTAAGAATTAGTATTACTTTTAAATGATTTAAAAAAATTAAACTATTTAAATGCCAAGTGGCAAAAAGTATTAAGTTTTTTTTGAAAAAATAAAAATAAAATAATATTTAAGGTTTTTTCACGCTCTCAGGTGAAGTGAAAAACACTTTTTTGCCACATCAACATTTTGTGTTTAATAGGTATACTTTTTGAACTATTTAGGTGTTCAATAGGTAATAGTCATAGTTGAGGTGTCTATGTGAAATATGAAGACAACTTTAAGGGGCTGCAGATGACTTAGGCCAGATTTAAAATTAAAAAAACATCAAGAAAAGCAAAAAAAAAAAACAAAGAGGGTCATAGATAAATTACTATATTTATGGAAAAGATATTTAGTTAATTAGAATGGGGAAAAACAACAAAG
Source organism: Solanum stenotomum (assembly GCF_019186545.1). NCBI lineage: Eukaryota > Viridiplantae > Streptophyta > Magnoliopsida > Solanales > Solanaceae > Solanum > Solanum stenotomum. The sequence continues at coordinate 14,841,856 of NC_064290.1, forward strand.
AAAATGAGGTGAAAGAGAAACTGAAGATGGAAAGAGTAACGTGAGGGTGGGGGTGTGGGTTGGCATGTGATAAGTTAAAAAATTCCTTAAAAGGTGTAATAGATAATTACAAATTGATTCTCTCTCATTTATATTATTTCTCTCACCTATTAATTGTATATTATTATAAGTTAATAATATATAATTAATTAATTTATTTATAAGTTAAAACTAATCTGTTAATGCTTGTAATTAAAATGTTATAAGTAGAAATATTAAAAAAATAGATCTAAAAGTTGTAATATTAACCGTTAAATTGATATGTGAGGTGATTTTTCCAATTTAATGTTATCTGAATTCAATAAATGACATGTGGGCGGGAGCTAATCAATTATATTATGGGGTAATTTTTTATGCCATTTTTTTAACCTATTATATGGTGGAAAAATTAGGGGGAAACTCTAAAAAAAATATTCTTTCAAAAAAAGATAATTGCAAATGGTGGCCTTAGATACAAGCCACAACAAGCCTAAACATTTTATATACATATATATATATAGAGAGAGAGAGAGAGAGAAATGTATCATTCTTTTTTGGACTGAATAAAAAAGAAAGTAAGTCATATGAATTGAAACAGATGGAGTATGTAATTGGAAAAAAAACCAACGGATTAAGTACTTTTTCATCAATAAGTATCATATCCATACTGATCAGCTCGCTATTTTTCTTGGGACTAATGGAATTCCCCAATGCTTTCAACAACTTTGAAGTTCTTGATGATAAATACAGAACCTTTACCCAACTTGTCTTTGAACCTGTTAACTTGATTTTACCTAATTATACCATGCATCAAATTTTCCTGATAGAAGTCATATATCATTTGAGAATTGAAACTTTCAAAAATAATATGTAATTAAAAAAAATGGAATAAGTACCTTTTCATCATTAAATATCATATCCATACTAATCAGCTCGCCATTTTTCTTGGGACTAATGGCATCCCCTTGTGCTTTCAACAACTTTGAAGTTTTTAATGATAAATACAAAACCTTCACTAAACTTGTCTTTGAACATGCTAACTTTATTTTCCCTAATTATGTCATGCATCAAATTTACCTGGTAGAAGAAATAAGTAAGTAATTTGAGAATTGAAACTTCCAAAAATAATATGTAATTGGAAAACAGAGTCAATGGAATAAGTACCTTTTCATCAATAAATGTCATATCCATATTGATCACCTCACCATTTTACTTGGGACTAAAGGCATCCCTCAATGCTTTCAACAACTTTAAAGTTCTTAATGATAAATACAGAATCTTCACTCACCTTGTCTTTGAATTGTTAACTTGATTTTTCCTAGTTATACCATGCATCAAATTTTCCTGATAGAAGAAATAAGTAAGTCATTTGAGAATTGAAACCTCCGAAAATAATATGTAATTGGAAAAATAAAAGGAAGCCAATGGACTAAGTACCTTTTCATCAATAAATATCATATTCATACTGATCAGCTCGCCATTTTTCTTGGGAATAATGTCATTCCCCTCTGCTTTCAACAACTTTGAAGTTCTTGATGATAAATACAAAACATTCACTCAACTTATCTTTGAACCTAATAACTTGATTTTTCCTAATTATACCATCCATCAAATTTCACTGATAGAAGAAATAAGTAGGTAATTTGAGAATTGAAACTTTCAAAAATCATATGTAATTGAAAAAACAACAATGAAATAAGCATCTTTTCATCAATAAATATCATATTCATATTGATCAGCTCGTCATTTTTCTTGGGACTAATGATATCGCACATTCTACAAAGTCTAACTGTTATCATAAAATTATATTATATTGACCATAAATCAAGTCTGAAAGAAACAAAACTCGATTGTAAAAACTCAACGAAAAGGAATAGAGACAATTTTGAATATGAGAATGATTCACAACCCATCTATATATACTACAAGAATTGGGGTATGAATGAGACCAATAAATCAGCAGAGTAATTACCAGAGCAATTATCAGAGATTAATACACAATTTAGGACATTACAGTTAATAAAGATGAAGCAATGGGGTTTTATGGAAAACGTACCTTATAGGTTCTTGGGGGGAGAAGCTCTGTAGTAATTGGGAACGTCTGGATGTAAAAAAAACGGTTGGGCTGGGTCATTATAGTCATGCATATTCAATTGGGTCATTATAGTTGTGTACATGGGCTGAGCTTTACTGTAATTTAATATTATCTGAATTTAATAATTGACAAGTGGGATGGAGCTAATCAATTATATTGTGGGGTAATTTTTTATGCCATTTTTTTTACCTATTATATGGTGGAAAATATAGGGGGGAACTCTAAAAGAATAAAAATAAAAAATAAATTGCAAATGGTGGCCTTAGATACATGCCACAATAGGTCTAACATTCTCCTCTCTCTCTCTCTCTCTCTCTCTATTTATATAGAAATAACATGTAATCATAGTATTTATTTATAAAAAACCATGTCAATATGTCATTTATTAATGTAATTCCCTAGAATATTTCATTACTTTATTTATGTAATGACCAAGTTCCGTCGTTATAGAAATGACAACGGGAGAAAATTTGGGGACGGAAAAACTTTTTTGTAGTATTTGGATTTTCCCAACCTTGTCCAGATTTGGAAGAAATCGGAGTCACCAAAGTGTAGGAAAATCTGGTAACTATTTGGTGAGTTGTTTTTTATTTTGATTACTTGAGTAGTTAGATAACTTGTTAACGAAACCGTATGACTTTATGGAATTGAATTCGGGCGAGTAGAACTCCCGAAATTGATCTTAGTGTAAGGGTATTTTCTGATCATCGTGGGTTAGAGGTGTGTCGTGAAATGGGATTTTGGAATTCCTTCAATGGACTCTCTGGTTCCGTTTGTGCCGCCTTGGCGGGAGTTTGGTCGCTATGGCGAGGTGATACGCTCAAATTACACCTCCCTACAGAAGTATAAGCGATCGTTATCAAGCAAAGAATCCAACTTGTAGGTTGGGGTCGATCCCACGAGAACAATGGTTTAGACGTTACTTTAACCAACAATTATATTCAATTAGTCAAATTAATTCCAGAAACAGATACTTAAAGGGGGGTTTGTTTGTGTGAAACAAATAGTAAGAATTTAATAAGTAATCAGTAATAAAAACTCAATTTTGATTGTTATTTCGGTCCACTGAAAGACTCTATTGAGACAAAGATGGGCTGTCAAAAACGTAGATGAGGTAGGATGGGCAGTTGGTCAGATCTAGTATGGATCGTACATGGACGGTAGTTAGAGTCGGCGGCTCTCTCAGGGTTCCCTCATCTGAGATGTCTGGGGAAGAGGATCAAGTTGGCCATTGCGAACAACTTGATGCACTATCTCCCTTCAACCCTTTGAGCGAAATGCAGCAAAAGAAAAAGAAGGAAAGTCCATGGCCCGACCCCATCATCTCCACCCCGTAGGAACTACGAGATCACCCCAAGGACGCCTTCGGTATCGAGGGGTCACGAACTCACCATAGAACCCTGTTCAATAAGTGGAACGCATTAGCTGTCCGCTCTCAGGTTGGGCAGTCAGATAAGAAAAATAACTAGGGTATACGCGTTGCCCACAAGCTCAGAACGCAATAATCATAGTAACAACAATCCTTTCCTAGTGTATTACATGCAAAGTGATAAGTTAGGTATCTCTAAATCCTTGGTCCGACATCTAGAGAATTTCACCCTGCACCTTGGTCTGGCTACGTGTGTATAATTTACTAACCCTTACCTTTACCTCATATTAGACATCATAATCGATGCTTGACTTAGTTATTACTTCGCACCAATCGACACTAGCCTATTAGATAGTATCACACTAAATCTATATTGATAATTCTTTTCTTGTTGATTACCTCCTTGGTCCGGCAAGTAGCAACAAGGCGAGTTCTAACGCGTGCACTCGTTAAAAAGACTTCTAAACGAAAGAATTATCAATGCATGCAAAACACTATTCAAGAATTGCTTATTTACTATTCATAATTTGTTAATCGCTCATGGTTCCCACAACCCTAGTTGTGGATTTAGTTACCCATATTAGTAAGAACACAATTTAGAGTTTTAGATGAAGAAATCATGAACTTACGTAAAGAGAATAATAAACCCAGAAATTCAACTTGAATTGCAAAGCCAAAGTCTTCAAAACGAACTTAGGAAATCAATAATTGCTAGAGTTGCAAATTAATCTCCAAAGTCACAAAGTAAAACAAGAATAATAATGTCTAACCCTCAAAAATAAGGTTTACATGCCCTATTTATAGAAAAAAAATCCTAAATTAAAAGGGAAACAAATTAAGGAAAGTTTGTTCAGGCACGCGTCTTCATTTCACGAAACTGACTTACGGACCGTCGATGGATCTACCGTCCGTAAGTCCCTTCCGTCAGCCAGGACTTAGAAAATATTTCAGCTTCCAAAAGTTAGCTTCTCTGAAGCAAACGATGGACTTGCAGTACGGACCGTAGATCGATCTACGGTCCGTCAATCCCCTCCGTAGCTTCACACTTAGAATCTTAAAAAATCAGGTATTGGAACCCTCACAGTATCATTCTACGGATCACTCAGTACGGTCCGTAGATCAATCTACGGACCGTCAATGGCCACCGTGGTTCCACACTTGGTCAGATTTCCCTGATTTGTCATCCATACCATGCGTGCTGATCTACGGTCATCACCCACGGACCGTCAATGGACCTACGGTCCGTAGATCACCTCCGTGAATGCCCTTTTTCTACATTTCTTTCAACTGTCTCTATACCTCCGTGCCTGAACATCTTTCCTGCAAAATACGATAAAAACACATAAAAACCAATACAAAAAGGCCCTAGACACATACAACTTGTAAGTGAAATGTATTAGAAATACCGTAAACTCATGATATATCACGGGGTCGCTACAATGGAATACAAGGCGCTGTGGTGGGTACGACGAGACTTAAAATCGTAGGTGAAAGAAGAATAGCTCACTGGTTCAAGAATGCCGCTCTGGTGGGAATTTGGGTCGCTCTGGCGGCGCGGCTACAGTGAAGTGAGGGCCGCTATGGCGGGACAGATGCGACTTAATGTCGTTAATAAATCCCTAAACGACCTCATTATGCACTTTTCGACTATTTGAGCTAAGGAACAATCCCCAGGCGACTCATACTCGTTTTTCACCCTTCTTGAGGCTAAAGATAAGCTTTGCACTCCCCGAATCCATTTTTTGATCCGTAGAACATAATAGAATGGGTGAATATTGATGGGAAAGGGTTTTGTTATAGATTTTATGGTGGTTAAAAGACTTAATTGGATAGTTGAGATCATGGGTTGATCTAGGGTTTGTTAGATTTGTTGGTAATTCGGGTAATTAATAATTGTTTATTAATTCCCGCATTATATTGATTGTTTGTAGACCAAGAACAAGTGGAACGAATCCGTAAAGGGAAGGATCAAGTTTCTTAGGGTTTCAAGCTTGTTTCGAGGTAGGTGATGGTTATGATTCTATGATTGTGTGATGTATGCTTGTTCTTGCTTCATTATTGTCACGACCCGAGCCTACACCTTGGACGTGGCCGGCACTCGAGAACCATTGCTGGTCCCTAAGCGAACCCTCATCCTGGCTGACTATAAACGGAAAACTGATTCAAGTTTACAAAGCTTAAAAACTAAATAAAATCAATAACTCAATTACAAAGCTTTAACTCAAAAGAAAATTCTGAATAAAAAAAAGATATTCATCTTGCCATAAAATAAGCAACTTAAGTCTTTTAAACATTTAATAAAATAAATGAATAATACAGACTTCTCAACTATACTAACTATCTATGAAGCCTCTAACTGATAAAAATGGAAGTCGGGACAAGACCCACGACATCCTGACTAAACTGAAAAGTAAATAAAATCCTCCGAAAATAAGGAGGCTCAACATAGCTAACTCGAACTCCCGGATGTGTCAACGAATCTCCTGTTGATGATCCTAAATACCTGTGTCTGCATCATGAGAAGATGTAGGCTAAATGGCTCAGTACGTGGAATGTACGAGCATGTAAGAGGAATTCTAAAGCATAAGATAAGCTTGAACTTTATAAAAATGGAAACATACTTACCTCTTTTCAAACTTACTAAACTCAAGGAATACTCAAGGATACTCAAAACTACTCAACTTACTCAACTCAGAAGTACTCAACGATAAGATACTCAACTCAGAGATTAGATACTCAACTCAAAGATATGATACTCGACTCTGGATACTCAACTCAGGATACTCAACTCAATATGACTGAACTCATTTCAATACACAGCAATTTAAAACAAGTGCAATATAAAGAAACAAACTGTTTAAAAACATGATGTCAACTCTGTGTGTATGCAAGGATACAACATAACTCTGAAATGTATGTAAAAATATACAAATAACTGTGTATATAAGAATACAATAACTTCTATGGGAGTTTCTCTAACCGACAACCATCACATAAGAGCTATAGTGATAATACAACGATCTACCTCACGCTGCCAGCGCATCCTATACCCGGCCAAAGGTATAGGACCTGAACTACCAATGGATCCACTAGTCTATGTGAAAAGGGTTCATCTAAAAAGTATGACCCTTTTCTACCTATGATGGCTACATGGTTTATGGGGGCTGTGGGTTCTCTGAACGCTCTCCCATATCGGTGCTCAATACTACTCCCAAAATATGATACTAGCTCTTTATGTTTTAAGAAAAAACAAACTTCTTCTGTGATTTGAGATTAGTGTTCAAAAACTTAGCTCAAAGGCTATCTTGGAAATCTCAGTTTCCTCTCTTGCTTCATTTAAAAAAATGATTACTCCTTTCTGAAAACTAGCCCGAAGGTTCTTTGGAAATCTCAGTTTCCGTTCTTATTTAAATGTGAAAACATTTTAAATCTCTTTGGGAATACTTAGTCCCCATATACTTCTTTGAAGAACAGGACTTCAACTTTACTGTTTCTGAACTCAAAACTTAAGTCTTAAAACAAAGTTAAAACGTTTGTAAAAGACTTCTTAAAATATGGTTCATGCCGAATTATGGACGTGAACGACTCAATGCAAGGTTTTCGATAACCATAGATAGAACTCAATACTTGGAACTCAAGAACTTCGATAATACTACTCACTTCAAGAATGCTCAACTCAGAGGGTTCATGTGGAATTTAAGAGCATGAACTAAACAACTCAAGGACTCAAAGATACTTCTTATCTCAAGACTGTTCGACTTATAATGTTCATGCAGAATTATGGGTGTGAACAACTCGACTCATGGACTTCATGGGTAATAGGTAATAGTCGCATGATTAGGAATGTAATCTCAAATGGGTTAGAAACTCAATACTTAAGACTTAGGATCTGAAGATATTTCTCCTCTCATAGATACTCAACTTCTGGAGTTCATGCAGAATTTAATGGCGTGAACGACTTTATTCATAGGTCTACATAACATTATAGAACTCATGATACAACTCTTCTCATTCTCTGAATTACTTCCTCAAAACTTAGTTCAAATCGATAGTTGATCTCAAAGGATTCACAATTGAACTCAAAGGCTTTCTTGAACTTTACTCTTAACTCTCTCTTGAATGTGAATTATGAATTCAAGAGTTTTGGTTCATGATATGAAAGATCTCATGATGAAAAAGTAGATTCATGAATACATTCTCCTCATCCTCATACTCACTTGCTCGAGTCTTGAAACAAGTTACTAATAATTGTAGAAGACTCCTCAAAAAGACTCTAATGGACCTTATCAAAAAGGTTTGAAAGAACTCTCAAACTTGACTCTCAACTCTATCTTGAATTTGATTTATGAATTCAAAGTTATGATCATGTTAGGAATGATTTTAGGTGTTTAGAAGTAGCTTAGAGTAGTTAGAATAAAAAAGGAGTGAAGGTACACTTTAAACAAACTCAAACGGGGCAACCGACGACAAACTGGATTGGGCAGGTCGAATCTACGGACCGTAGATCGACCCACGGACCGTGGACGGGGTCTCGTGGGTCCAAAACCCTAATTATGTCTGACCCGACCCGGACCCCCTTATTTAAAATCTCCTAATTTTAAATCATTCCACTTCCCTCCATTTACACCTAAATCGTTTCATAACTTCCCAAACTCCTTAAATCACTCCCCTATATCACTCCAAAAGTCCCCTATAAAATCATCCCTCCCATTCCCCCAAAATTCCTACGATCCCTTTCCATTCCGAATACTACTCATTCCATATTCCACAAAACGGTTCGGTGTTTGGGTTAGTCATGAAGAGGTGGTTTTTGGCCTTGAAAGCATCTGTCATCACACAATCATCCCATTCCCGTTGTTGTAAGGTAATATACTTTCTCTTCACTTTGAATTTTGATTCATTGATAGATTAAAGAAAGTCAGGGATTGGATCTTGACCTTAGGTAATTGTTAGATGAAATTGCATGTTAAATTGGAAGTTACAATACCCTTGGAACGATAGATAGTGATTGTGTTGCCTTTTTGTATGTGATTATAAGTCTAAATGTAATATTTGACTTAGGTTTCCAAATTTTATCTTAAACACTGGTTAAAATGATTAATCGGAATCTTGAGAATGACAAACTAGCATGATTAAGTGTTGAAATGTATGGTTAGACTAACATATTGTTGAAAATGGTCTAAGATGTGGGCTTAAAAATAAAGAATGACTGAAACTTGGTACAGGACACATCCACGATACCCCGTCTACGGACTGTAGACCAATCTACGGACCGTAGAATAAGTTTGTGGGTGGATGCATTTGAAAATTCCACCAAGTGTGTAACACGGATGTGGACTACGATCGGTAGATGAATCTACGGACCATTTTGTACATCCGTGGTTTCCATCTGCAACCAATATGGTTGGTCCTCTAATCCACAGACCGTAGATCAGTCGACGGACCATAGGTCCCCTCCGAGGATGACCACTGTAGCCACTGTCCAAATTTTTTTTGGGTATTTGTTACGGTTCATTTTTAGTTCTAAAATTTTTTCGAGTGTGTTTATAGTTAGTTTTGGCACTAATATCGCTTCCAAAGGTACGATGGCACCCAAGAAGCTAGTCACCTACTCAAAACAGGGCAAGTCAAAATATGTTGCTCCTAGTTTCAGGTTAATCGATGAGGACAGGACCAAGAAAAAGATCCAACATACGTCCTCCCAACACAATGACTTCCCCCACTGCACCCCGAGCCACCAGAGGCACTCCCCGGAAGGTGATTCCCGACGTAGTCACTGTCTCCCAGTCTGATGAGGAGCACACACTGATCGGGTCACCAACTGGGGTTGCTTCCAGTTCACCTACTGGGTCTACGTCTGGCTCCGAGTCTGCCTATGCTTCGGGCTTTGAGTCTAGCCATGCTTCATGGTCCGAGTCTGCCCATACTTCGGGATCCAATGCCAAGTCAGCCACAGGGTCCGGCCAGAATGAACAAGCAATCTCATCTGATAAGGCCGCTAGCTCAGAGTCAGTACCCGTACCAAGGAATGAAGACCCTACTCCAGTGACCGACGAGCCAAACATATGGTGTGTTGAGGGCCAATGGCAAATCTATTGGGATTCCAAGATGAAAAATGACAAAGAGAAGATGGCCAGACTTATTACAGAGGAGCGCAGATTCCTCACAGGGAGCTTGCACACTGTCCTCGATATCCACCAGCTTTTAAACCTTCACAAGTGTGACTGGATGGCTTGAGACCCAGGGACTTATAGTGAGGAAATTGTACGAGAGTTATACGCCTCCTATGCTGCCACTCTCCGTGGTTCGATCTCCAAGCGTTCAAAGCCAATAGCCCAAGACCCTCTCAATTCCACTATGGTCCGAGGTTGTACGGTGGACATATCACATGCCACTATCAGCCGCTTTCTCTATGGTCTTACCACGTGTCACTCTTGGTTACTAAACACAACGGAGTTTGATTACAGATGGGACATCGTGCGGACCAGTGCTTTACAGAGGAATGCTGAGCAGCAAGAGGCTGTTGTACTATGGTTGGCTAAGTACATTGCTGCAGATGGCAAGTGTGCGAGTGGGTCGCCACACCACGGTTGGGTATCCGAAAGGCCACATTGAATTTTGCGGCTAAGTTCTTCTGGTTGTTGGTGCGTAATAGGGTATCACCTACAAAATTCGACAATCAACTCACATGGGACAGAGCGGTCATGGTTGCAGCATTAGTAACAGGACTGGAGATTGACTTTGGTCGCATGTTGCTGGAAGAGATTCACGAGAGGGCATTCAAGACCTCCACTACTTACCCCTTTCTATGTTTGATTTTCCAACTGTGCAGGGACTATGGAGTGCCGATCTGGCATTGTGATAGGTTGATTCACCCTGTAGGGACTTTGGATATAGACCTCATTCGAGATGAGGCAAATATGGCGGCACCTCAAAGAGAACCCCAGGTTGAGGTACCTCCCTTGGGCGCAGATCTTGCAGACATGGTGGGGCAGGCACAAGGCGTTGAACTCATTATACCATATCATAGTGATACTATCCCGGCCTCCTCTTTCCAGACCGATAGTAGGGCTCCTAGCTCATCCAGGTCCACACCACCATTAGGAGTTGTTGTTGTTCCGTTGGCCAGAGTATCTAAATTAGAGGCTCAGATGGCCATACTTCTGCTTTACATCGAGCTTTGGATGCAAGAGTCGATAGCCGAGTCCGAGGCCAGAATGGAGCGAAGGATGGAGGGCATGATGGATCGGAAGATCCAGGCCATTAATAAGCGTCTTGATGCCTTTGAATTGGGAGTCCTCGAACGACCAGCCCCGACTATAGATTTAACCTATTTTGAGGCTGAGTTAGCCAGTCTCTGGGCCGATGTTGATAAGTTGACCGAGAGGGAACTTATTTCCATTTAAAGCCTAGCCTAGTCACTATTGTCTTGCAAATTTCCTATTGAAAGCATGTACCCAACGATTTATCTCAACTTGTATTGCGGTTACATCCCAAGAACCTTTCCCCATACTTAATTTTCTTGATTATTTTGCCATTTTATCACTTGTTACAAAAACCCTATTTGATATTTGACACTTTCATGTCATCCCCTTTAATTTACTATGTATTTTATCGCAAATGTGTTTAGCTACGACTAATTCGAACGAAATTATAATTGGCTATTGATTCTTAAAACCACTCCTTTGGGACATGACCCCAACCCTCGGTTGGGTTACTATATTATCGACGATCGTAGACACTCATACTGTAGGTCAGTGTGTTGGTCACGATAAGCATCAAAATGGCACCGCTTCCGGGGAGTGGTGTTATTTGAGAATTTTTAGCTTAATAGAATTTTCGTTCTCATTCGTATTTTACTAACTTAATTTTTAGCTTTGCTTTGCTTGTTTGTGTTGAAAACAGAAATTATGAGTGAGAACGTGAAGGACGGTTGCCACGAAAACAACCCAGTGAATATTGACTTGCACCGAGATGACCTTGACAATGTTAATAGTGTTTATGATCCCGCTCCATTAGGTGATATAGGTGCAATTCGCTTGCCGCAGGATGGCCGAAACGGAAATCTTGAAGTCACTAGCACAACACTCCATCTCATACATTCAATGGGCCTATATGGAGGTTTGGATCATGAAGACTCACATGAACATATCCAAAGCTTCTTGGACGTATGTGCTCCATTGTCATTCAAAAATTGGTCGCAAGAAGCCATCAGGCTTCGCGTATTCCCATTGTCACTGACAGGAGCAGCCACTACATCGTTGTCTGATCTACCCAAAAGTTTTATCACATCATGGAAAGAATTAGTCATAGCTTTGCACAACAGATTCTTTCCCCCGTAAAAAAATGATGTGTTTGAGGGACGACAGTCAGAATTTTAAACAAAAAGCGAGTGAACCAATTCATGAGTCGTGGATTAGAGATAAAAGATCTCTGCGAAAATCCCAACACATGGGCTGCCAAGTGAGTTGCTACCCCAATATTTTTATCGAAGTCTTGATTCAATCAACAAAGGGATAGCTGATCAGTTGGTTCAAGGCGGCATAATGCTACAACCCTTTGAGGTGGCCTCATTTCTCCTAGATAGTATGGAGAGAGTAAATCAAGCTTGGTACACCAAAGAAGATCAAGTTTCCCCTCTGTGTTTCAGGCTGACGCAAGAACAACTTGATAAAGAAAAAGAGAGGGATGAAAACATCAAAAAGATGTTGTCTTAGATGGAAGATTTACAAGAGCACATGAAAGGCAATTGTGAAGTGTTTCGTACAGAGGGGGGTTATTTTTCCGGTAACTTGAAAACGGGAGGGAATCAAGGTTGGAACCACAGAAGGAATGAGGAGGGTTTCCACCTGCACTATCAACCTCGGGTTGGAAATAAAGGTTAGAACCACCCTAGAGGTGAAGGACCTAGGCGATATTTCCAAGAGTGGACTCAGCATAATGATCATGAAGAATACCAAACTCAATTGAGTGATAGCCCGACATCAAAGGGGAGTGACAGCAGCCCTAGGTTGAATGATCCACTGACACGAATTCTTGAGAAAGTTGAAGGCTCTAATGATTTGTTAAAAGGAATGAGAGATGATTTCTCTTCGCTAAATAGTAAGGTGAACTCTCATGCTAATGCCATCAAGATGCTGAAAGGTCAATTGAATCTCTTATCGGCCCAACTAACAACCAAGATACCAAAGGAAAATGAGGAAGGAGAGTTGGTTGTAGTTACCCGTATCGGGAAGGTAGCGATAGGTAATGAAAGAGAAGAATGTGAGGAAAATCAGGGTAGAGAAGAAGTAGAAATTACTAATCATCAAAACCTAGGTGAGAAATCACAAGAAGGAATGAATCAGCACAATGAAACTCCAAAACTAATACAACCCTTACTAAAATACCTTCATCTTTTCCCTAGCGTTTGAAAATGAAGAACGAAGATGAGAAGTTTAAAAAATTATTTTTTGTATTCAAGAAGTTGTCCATCAACCTTCTTTTGATGGAAGCATTGCTGGAGATGTCAGGGTATACTAAATTCATGAAAGAGCTAGTTACCAAGAAGAGGATCTTGGATTATGAAACGATTGAAGTGCCCCATAGTTGCAGTGTGATCATGACAGAGGAGTTAATCACTAAAAGAGAAGACCCTGGTGCTTTCACCATCTCGTGTACCATTGGAATGCTCCAATTTTCCAAGGCATTATGTGACCTAGGAGCAAAGCATCAACCTGATGCCATACGCCATATACAAGAAAAATGAATTTGGAGAACCAAAGGGAACTACGATGAGACTTCTCATGGCAGATCGATCGATCAAGCATCCTGTTGGAATCCTCTATGATATCTTTGTCAAAGTAGATTGGTTCATATTTCCAGCTGACTTTGTGATTTTAGACTGTGACATTGATGTTGACGTCCCCATTATTTTGGGAAGGCCACTCTTTGTAACTGGAAGAGCATTAGTGGATGTTGAAAGCGGAAAGCTGAAATTCTGTGTGAATGACGATGAGGTAACTTTCAACATCTGCAAATCCATGAAACAACCAAGTGATATCCATGTAGTGTCTACTGAAGATGTTATCGATGAGACAGTGGCAAGTGTGAGCCATCTGCTGCACAAGAATGAGCCTCTTGAGTCAATACTTGCAAATCATGACGAATAGGAAATTTAGGAATATGATGAAATGATCACAGCCCTAACAGGGTTAGGAGCATATGCACAAAATCCAATTAAGTTGGATATCAACCTAAAAAACCGATGCAGTCCACCTGCAAAGCCATCAATTGAAGAGCCGCCAACTCTACAACTGAAAGTACTCCCATCCCATCTCAAGTATGTTTTCTTGGGAACTAACAACACTCTGCTAGTTATTATTGCAGCAAATCTGAGTGAAGGGCAAGTAAAAGTGCTTGTTGAAGTACTACAGAAGCACATAAAAGCGATCAGATGGACCATCACTGATATCGTGGGTATCCCACCCGGTATCTGCACCCATAAGATTTACCTGGATAGTGAATGCAAACCCAGTGTGGAGCATCAGCGAAGGTTGAACCCCCCCAATGCAAGAGGTAGTAGAAAAAGAGATCATCAAGTGGCTTGATGCAGGAGTAATCTATCCGATTTCGGACAGCAAATGGGTCAGCCCAGTGCAATGTGTACCAAAAAAGGGTGGCACAACAGTGGTCCCAAATGCTAAAGGAGAGCTCGTGCCGACTAGACCTGTAACGGGATGAAGGGTGTGCATGGATTATCATAAGCTAAATTCATGGATTGAAAAGGACCATTTCCAATGCTCTTCATGGACCATATGCTTGACAGGTTGTCACAGAGAGGGTGGTATTATTTTTTGGATGGATACTCCGGATACAACCAAATATCTATCGCACCAGAAGATCAAGAAAAACCACTTTCACATGCCCTTATGGGACCTTTGCATTCAAAAGGATGCCATTCAGACTTTGTAATGCACCGACAACTTTTCAACGATGCATGTTGTCCATCTTTGCGGATATGGTTGAGGACTCTCTGGAAGTCTTCATGGATGATTTCTCAGTTGTGGGGGACACTTTTTTTTATGTGTTTGATAAAACTTTTAATAGAAGGTATTCATCCATCCTTTAACATAAATCTGTGGCAGATAACAAAATGTAGGCGAGAATACAAAAAATTATGAAACAGAGTTTCCATCATTGTGTGAAAATCCTGTAGCTAGAGTATTGAAAAACCTTCAAACTAGTATGTTGTTTTTCCTATTGGACTAAAAGATAGTCTTGATGTCCAGTCTGTTCCAAAGCTAAACTTGAGATCTGAAGCATCCACAGGAACAAATGCATTGCTCGTAGAGAGAAAAGAGAAGACGAGGAGTTTAGCTGATTTACCAGTGTCGAAGCTGTATACTGGAGAACTGGATGCATCCACTGGCTGAGAGAGGACACCAGCTACGGGATATGGCATGGATGGTGTTGGTGGTTCTGAGAGTGCACCAGATGACGCAACGACTGGGAAACTGAATCCAAATCCATTGTCTGGGGAAGTCGCATTTCTAGGATTGGGCTTATTCACAAAAATGGATGGCAAGTTAGGTTTTGCTCCAGAGGCTTGTCCAGGAGCATTTCTTGGTAGCTGGAAACCCGTGGAGTTGGATAATGTTGTAGTATTCTGCCCATTACTTTGATTATGGAAAGAAGGCCACTGTGAGGTAGAACCTTCATCTTTCTGTCCATCATTCGTGCGTATCGAGTCCTTGCGCAAACTTGGAGTGTGATAACCAGAAAAGAAACTTTTAACTTGGGAATCAACTACCTTAGAAGTGAAGGGCGGGACAGTATTGGCTTTAGCTGTCATAACAAACACGTTAGCTATACTAGCAGCTTTAGCACTAGCATCCGTACTAGTGTCAGTTTCACGCGTAGTTTGCTCCTGAGGTATGTCCATACGATTGACTGTTCCATTAGCTCCTTCCTTGAACGATTAGGCAGCTGCCAGACCATTGTTCATACGTATACCAAATTCTCCTAAATGTGATGATTTCATTTTATCATTTGGAGTGGAATCAGAGATTTCTTTGCCGGGATATTTCTTCCATTCGCTTGCCAGCTTCAATTCAGCTGCCTTTTCTGCAGGAGTGGGCTTGTGTCTGTCAAGTTTCTCTAATATTTTTCTTACAGTATCATTTGAAGAACTTATGAGTGGTATAGCTTCTTCACACCTGCCTACTCTATGATCCACTGACTGGTACTTCTCTACACCACTAGTTTGCCCAACTTCCAAATTCTTTCCGGCAGCAGGCAATAACAATTTGGAAGCACCAAATTTTTTCTAAAGGTTAAGAAGCATTTGGGGAATTTAGGAAAATGGATTTCCTAAGGCGAGATTCTGAGCCAAATTTATTCCGTATGTGCCGAATCGGTGCCACAAATTCATAGCTTGGATGAGGTAAATTAGTCCTAGTCTTCTCCTGGCTGTAGATTGATGATTGAGATTGTTGGAAGGGTTTCGCTGAGGGTTCTAGCCACCTGCTACCAACTTGCGACTGAGTCTGCCTATCTCTGGATTTCAGAAAGGGGGACACATTTGAATAATGCTTGACACATTTAGAGTGAGTGCTCCAAAGGTGTGTGGATACTAATCTAGTCCTAAATTGGGAGAAATGCCATTTCATGGTGAAAGAAGGCATTGTTCTTGGGCATAAAGTGTCACAACAAGGGCATGAAGTTGACAAAGCAAAAATTGAGGTTATTGAGAAACTACCACCACTGATCTCAGTAAAGGATGTTTGCAGTTTCTTAGGCCATGCAGGTTTCTACCGGAGATTCATTAAGGATTTCTCAAAGATTGCACAACCTATATGCAAAATCTTAGAGAAGGAAGTGAAATTTTGCTTTGATGACGCTTGTATGGCAACATTTAAATGTTTGAAGGAGAAATTGATATCCACACCAATTATTATCAGCCCCAATTGGTCAGAACTATTTGAAGTAATGTGTGATGCAAGTGGGATAGCATTAGGTGTAGTATTGGGACAAAAGCATAACAAACTGTTTCACCCAATTTATTATGCAAGCAAGACTCTAAATAGTGCCCAGTGAAATTACACGGTCACTGAACAAGAGTTGCTAGTCGTGGTCTATGCTTTTGAAAAGTTTAGGGAATACTTGCTAGGCACTAAAGTAGTTGTTCATACAGACCATGCAACACTCCGATACCTCATGGAAAAAAAGGATGCGAAGCCAAGATTGATAAGATGGGTGCTACTCTTGCAAGAATTCAATTTTGAGGTAAAAGATCAGAAAGGTTGCAAAAATCTAGTTGCAGATCGCCTATCGCGGTTAGAGAGTAAAATAGGTACTGAGCAGAAAAAAGAAATAAATGACTTATTCCCAAATGAGCAGATATTCACACTGTTACTCACACATGTGGCATGGTATGCTGACTTTGCAAACTACATCGTTAGGGGTTGATTCCCGATAAGTTAAAATCTTACCAATGAAAGAGATTTCTATTTGATGTTAAAAGATACTTCTGGGACGAGCCATACTTATTTCGGGAATGTGTTGATCATGTCATAAGAAGGTGTGTTTCGGAAGAAGAATCAATAAAGATCCTCCATGCCTGTCACACATCCCCAGTTAGAGGTCATCATAGTGGAAACCGTACCACAACTAAGATAATCCAAAGTGGTTATTATTGGCCTTTTCTTTACAAAGATGCCCACAATTTTGCAAAGAGATGTCCTCAATGTCAGCAGCAAGACGGAGTGTCAAGAAGGCAAGAGTTACCCCTTACACCTATTTTGGAAATCAAACTATTCGATGTATGGGGAATCGATTTCATGGGCCCATTTGTCAGCTCGTTTGGAAACATGTATATCTTAGTAGCTGTGGACTATGTGTCCAAATGGGTGGAGGCCGTCATACTCCCGAATAATGAAGGAAGAAGCATTGTACAATTTTTGAAACGCTATATTTTTGCACGGCTTGGCACTCCAAGAGCAATCATTAGTGATGGAGGGTCGCATTATTTGCAATAAGTGGGTTTTCAGTGCATTGAGCAAATACGGAGTAAAACACAAAGTTGCCACTCCATATCGCCCCCAAACGAGTGGGCAAGTTGAGGTGTCAAATCATGAGATCAAAAGAATTCTATCCTAGACAGTGAACGACAGCAGATCTGACTGGTCTAGAAAGCTTGACGATCCCTTGTGGGCATATCGGATTGCTTATAAGACACCTATAGGAATGTCCCCATATCAACTAGTGTTTGGTAAATCATGCCATTTACCTGTTGAGCTAAAACACAAAGCCTTATGGGCATTGAAAACTCTGAATTTATATTGGACAAAGGCTTCAAGGGAGAGGTTGGACCAATTTAATGAAATAGATGAGTTCAGGCTCAAATCTTACGACAACTCAGCCATTTACAAAGAGAAAATGAAGAAATGGCATGACACACGAATAGTCCAGAGGGAATTCAACGCGGGAGATTGAATGTTATTGTACAACTCACGACTAAGGCTATTCCCAAGGAAGAGAAAATCTAAATGGTCTGGGCCTTTCAAATTGACACGAGTGTTCACCAATAGTGCCATAGAAGTTGAAGGTAAAGAGGGACCCCCATTTACAATTATACCTTGGGGACTGCCAGGAAATCACTTTAGTTGAAGAATTGTATCTAGAGGATGCTTGATAGTATTCCTAAGTTGAGCCATGATGTTAAATAAGTCTCTTATTGGGAGACAACCCAAGTTCTTACCAATTATATCTATTTGATAAAATAATAATGTGTCGATTGTGTAGATAGAAGTGTGGATAGTGAAAGAACAGTGCAAATAGGCACACTACAGGTCCATTCAGCGACACGCAGGAGGAATTGACAAGCTCAGGACATATTTGGTGAACCGCGGACTGGTTCGACAATTGCACTATTAACCGTCGTTTGAATTCTCCCAGTCTGGGTTTAGAGTTTGTAAAACTCGACGCATGTATGAAAAATTTTAGCGGCGAATCACCGACCCTGTAGGCGAGCACAATGCAAACTGCCATTTGGACTCACCTGCAACCAGAGGTCCTGTAATCTTTCGCGAGGAAGCTAAAGATTCGGCGTGCCACCGACTGAACATGCCAGTATAATTAATGTCACTAAATAGGCGATAATTGGAAAGTTCTCCAAGCAAAGGTTTCAAAGTGTCTGATTTACTGCTTGCCTCACTTTTCATACGCCCTAACTCACACTTGCACGCTAGTTTTATATTTCATGTATTATTAGAGTATTAACGTTGCTAAATTGTGCTCAATGTGGATGGCATGACATCCGAGCATCTTCATACAAGGTTGGTCTTTTAATACTCTAAGTTATTTTGAGAAATCTAACCTCATTTGCAACTAGTTGATCTGAATATCTCGAGGTCAACTGGTTTACTTTATCGATTCCCATTCAACACTTATTATTCGCATTCGAGGACAACTGCTTTTATTTATGGTGGGGGTGAGGCCCACACCTTTTGTGTTGACATTCATGTTTTGTTCTGTTTATATTTGGGTTGTTTTCTTTAATTTTTGTTTTAAATACTGTTTCTTTTTGTGGATGTTTGAACTCATGGCTCCTGTTGTTCTAATTGAAAATAATTTTGATCCTTCCGAAAATATTTCGCCACCTCTTGTGTTGAAAGTGGTTGTTCTTTTGCAAAAAATAAAAATAAAAATTTGAGTCTCGATTTTGATCAATACCGATGACGTGAATAGTGCTCCCAATTGAACAAACGTGAATGCACGGCTACGACGAGGCCAAATGAAGTTATAAAGACGATATGTGCACTCTTTGCATCTCGTTGTGACTAGCCATTCATCAAATTGATTTTCTTATGAGGACCGTTGCACACTAGCAAGCGTGTCTAGTCTTGTTTGATTGAAGTATCGATGCCTTGTGTGATTAGCTTACTTTGAACTATGCATGAATAAACCTAGAATTTGCCCCGTTAGTCTGATTGATTTAGAAAGGTGTACTCTTGAGATGATCTTAGGCAACTTTTGAAGAGTGTGAACCAATTTAACATATAACTCTTTTTCTGGCCTACCTGTGAGTGTGTAAAACTCTCTTGAACACCCCTTGAGCCTATACTCATTCGGAAGAAATTTGATGAAACTTAGACCTTTTTTCATCCACTACCTATAATCCTCTTGAGATGTGTTTAGTGAATAGCCAACTTAGGCCAAAAGTGTAAGTTGGGGGTGTGGTGAAAAGGAAAAGGAAAAGTCAAGAAATGCAAGAAAGTCTCCTGATCCTATTGTATGGCAAAACAAAATGGTAACCCTCCATATATAAAATTAAAAAAAAAAAAGAAAAAGAAAGAGAAAAGAAGAGAAAGAAAAAGAAAGCCGTGGAATAAAAGTGCAAAAGAAACTCGGTTTCCAAGCAATACATGGAGAACGAATAATAGGATTACTTATGAGCACTAGAAGAAAAATTGAGAAAGGAAGGGAAGAGGAAGTTTTGAGAGCATCACATCTCACTAGGATGAAAGTCATTGAGCCTAAATGACCATACCTTTGCACTCGGCCCCATTACAAGCCTTAGAAAGACCTTTTTGATCTTGAGTAAGCCGAATCAAAAGTCAATTGGAAAATAAGGGCAAACCTTATGGGTGAAAGCATGCATTGTGTTCCTCTTTTTGAGTGTGAGCGTTGTATTTGATTCCTGATATTAAATTAACTCATATTTGTGTGTGAATATGGAATCATTCTTTACGTTAGGGCATTTAGATACTTTTGTTGAGCTTGAACTTGCATAAGTATGAAGTATTGTGAGCAGGAGAATCTTTGGTAATGGTGTGTCACAATTTGAATCTTTGAGTACACAATTGATTCTTACATAAGTAAATTGAGCCTTGTTGTGTGCATTCATGATTTAGTCTTGTGTAGCACTATTTGAGGCACCCTATTTGAACTGATGAGCTTGAATTTGCTTGAGGACAAACAAAAGTTTAAGTTGGGGGTGTTGTTGAGTCCACAAATTGGACTCATTTAGGGCTATATTTTAATAGAAATAGTGTCCTTGAATACTTGTTTTATTTCAATTCCTGATTAAAATGCTGAAGTTTCAGGTATTTGAAGGTTTAGTGGAAGCATGTACACTAAGGCGCAAAACGGAGCAAATAGGGCTGAAAAGAACAAGAAATGGAATCCTATAGATCACCGAGTTCAACTTGGCGAGTCACTGAAACGACATGAACCGCCCTTCGTTCCAGTATGCGAAGCCTTGAAGAAAGTGGATCACAAGGCGAGGAAATGAGCAGTCGGCAAGTCGTCGATCAGTTCCGCGAAGCAATACTGTACTGTCCAATGATCCAGAATGCAAGGATGCTAAAGGCAAGATACTGTAGGCGATGATCTGACTAAAAGGCGGATCACCGAGTTCATCAGCGATCTCGACTTATGTCACCGAACAATCCTCCGCAGTACAATCTGTGAAAACTATAAATACTAGTTAGAATTGTAGTCTTAGTGTGGAACATTTTAGAGTAAAAACTATTATTAGTCTATAGTATTATTCTATATTTTTCTCTAAAGTTTGGAGAGGATTTTATGGAGACTTGAAGTAAGGAGTTCATCTTCCCCAAGTTGCAAATGGGTCTTCTTTATTCTTCTTGCGTAGCTTAATTCAAGGTTTAATTTCTTATACCCAGTTGATTTCTTTATCATGTTTGGTATAATTTCTTATTTTTTATTGATGTGTGGCTAAATACCCCAATTCTTGGTATATGATTTAGCAAATCTGGGTTGATATTCTTGTTGGGTCTTGCTCGCTGATAGGTTAGATGTATGTTAATGGTGATTTCACCTAGTGTTTATGGTTTAATCTAAAGGGTTTGTCGTTTCAAATACAAAGCCACCCATGTGTTTTCGACTTGCCCGAGAGGGAGGTCACGAAACCAAAACCACTAGACTGATGGCCTAAGGAGTGGGTGGACATGAGGTTCAGCCCGAGAGGGTGAGCCCTAGTACCACATCCTAACACTCAGCTCGAGAGAGTGAGTGGGGTAAAGTGTAGTCTGGTCTTCATGTGGCAAATGGGTGTCCGAGAGGAACGCATTTTAAACGGGGTAAGTTGCCCGAGAGGGAACTTATTTCCATTTAAAGCTTAGCCTAGTCACTATTGTCTTGCAAATTTCCTATTGAAAGCATGTACTTGTATTGCGGTCACATCCCAAGAACCTTTCCCCATACTTGATTTTCTTGTTTATTTTGTTGTTTTATCACTTGTTACAAAACCCCATTTGATAGTTGACACTTTCATGTCACCCTCTTTAATTTACTATGTATTTTATCGCAAATGTGTTTAGCTACGACTAATTTGAACAAAATTCTATTTGGCTATTGATTCTCAAAACCGCTCCTTTGGGACACAACCCCAACCCTCGATTAGGTTACTATACTATCGACTATCGTAGACACTCATACCATAGGTCAGTGTCGTTAGTCACGATAAACATCATTTATCTCAACTTGTATTGCGGTCACACCCCCAAGAACTTGTCTCCATACTTTATTTTCATGTTATTTTTGTTGGTTTTACTACTTGTGAAAAAAACCTCATTTGATATTTGACACCTTTGTGTCACCCCTTTTAATTTACAATGTTTTTAATCATTAATGTCTTTAGCTACGATTAGTTAGAATTTAATTTTGTTTTTCTATTAATTCTCTAAACCACTCCCTTAGGACACGACGCCAACCTTTTGTTGGGTTACTATATTATCAATGATCGTAGACACTCGT
Organism: Solanum stenotomum; assembly: GCF_019186545.1. NCBI lineage: Eukaryota > Viridiplantae > Streptophyta > Magnoliopsida > Solanales > Solanaceae > Solanum > Solanum stenotomum. Next base: position 14,864,100 of record NC_064290.1, read on the forward strand.
ACCGTAGGTTAGTGTCGTTGGTCATGATATACATCAAAATGGCGCTGCTACCGAGGAGTGGTGTTATTTGAGAATTGTTAGACTAGTAGAATTTTTGTTCTACTTAGTTGTATTGTCATTAACTTTACTTTTAGTTTTGTTTTTCGTTGAGTTGTCCTTTTAGATGAGCATGGCTGAGCAGAGTAGTGGTAATTTGGTTGAAATGAACCAAGGAATCTGAAAGGACCTCACTGACCGCACTGGCATCTCAGCTAAATGACCTGGCCACCAAAATCTCAGATGTATTAGTCCAATGCAACAACAAAGGGAGGTATATACCGTCTCATGAACGGAGGAAGTCTAGAGATGGGGAAAAATTGTATCGAGGACACACTTCAAATCATTCTCCAAAAAATCACCGATCAAGATTGGGTGTTGGAAAAAATGAAGGAGAATATTGAAGTGTTGAATCAAATGATTGGATCTCACTCTAGATCAATCCAGCTAATGGTCACTCGTGAGTTTTGCACTGCCTCATTCCTACCCAAATGACATATTGGGGCCACCTAGTGACACTAGGGCTAACCCCAATAACGGAGAATGAGACAGGACTTGCGTCGTGCCACGAGGTAAAATAAGACGCTTTTTGGGAGGCAACCCAAGGTTTTACTACTTTTAATTATTAGGTTAGAATAATGGTGTGTTGGCTTTGTAGGTTAAAATGAGGAAAATGTTGAAAAATACAGGTTGACGAGCAGAAGTTCCATTCCACTAGACGCCAACTAGGTCGGCATACCCGAATTAATCCACCATTTAGCTCAACAAAAGTTTAATCCAGAGCCTGTAAAACTCGGTGATCTTGAGAAATAGTTCGGTTGGTCGCTGACCTGTTTGGTGATATCGACCCAGACCGCCTACTTGATCCCCAAGAAATTGAAAATTCTATGGAAAAGGTGGGACAAGTGACCACTCAGCGAATCGCCGAATAGGTTGGTGAGTGTGACTAATGTCGCCAAATAGAGAAGAACTGAACGGTTATATAAAGGCCAAAGGTCAATTTTTTTTGTGGATTCATCATTTTTCCCTCGTTTCAAACTCCTCAAAATCACACCGAAGGTATTACTTCCTAGATTTTTACTTTCCATTAGTATTTTAGTTGGTAATTAGTGCTTGGGGTTGGATCACTTTGCTGCCTAGCGTTTCAAAAAGCACTTTGATTGGCATTAAATGTTAGTCCCTAAAACCCCAAATTCATCTTAAAAGTTTTACACTCTTTTGCAATTGTAGTATCGGAATAATGTGTAATGGTCCTCTCTAATAGAAATAAGTTGTTGTAATGTTATTTTCAACTCGAAATAGGTGTTTGTGTTTTGATTTGAATGAACTTGAAATAGGTGTTGCGTAATCGTTGTTAGTTTGGTCGTTCTAAATAACGAAAATGAAGTGGCCCATATTTGTGCTAAATAACGAAAGTGCTCAATGAAGGAATGGGTGACAACATTCCTAAGGGTAATCATAGTTATATAGCCAAATTTGGCAAAATCGGAAGAAGTCTGAGTATTCCTGGGTGATGGGAAGTATGGGTCTTGCGTAAATTTCATGTATGCATGCTTTGATTTTGTTTCCAGGGCTTGTAAGGTCGATTCTAAGAAATGGGTTGAAAAATAGGGACGTTGAATCATTCAGCGAGTTGGATCGTGCTCGCCAAATGACTCGGCGGTTCGCCTACTGGTCTTAAATAGCCCTTCATTCATGTCCATAGTGCTGAGAGATTTGTAACTTTTGGCGGACACATTCGTGATTGCTGAAAGTAGTCGGCGACTCGCCGATAGGACTTTAGACCACCCTTTGCATGCCCTATTTGCCGTCTTTCATTGTATCTTTTGGCGGACAACCTTGTCATCGCCGAAAGTAGTCGGTGTCTCACCAAATAGATTTTTTCATCGCTACTTTTCCTAAATTTCAAGCGAATCCCTTCGGCGAGTTCGACCTAGCTTGCCAAAGAGATTTGGCAACTTGTAGACTAGATCGACGAGTCCTTCTACAATAAGATTCTCTGTGTTTGTGTTGAGTTTCACCTAATCTCTTGATCTTTTGCAGATATGGTACGCACAAACTTAAATGAGCCACCTCAGAAAAAGGCAAAGGGAATTACAATCAATGAAGGAGGATCACGTCCTTAATAGAAAATAAAGCAAGATCTCCTACCAAGAGATGAAGGCAAACGAAAGAAGCATATCGCTAGAAAAGGGTCAGCTATTGAGCCAGATTTTTTTGAGCCGGAAGATGAACAACCCTTAATTCATCGATAGAATAGGATCAGGGATAGACCTCAATCAACACCTATCAGAATTACATCAGCTGCAACTCCTTCGACTACCGAATCAGTGCCAGCCCAGGCACCACCTTCAGTGGCCCCTGCACTCCCCGTAGCTCGACCTCCACCCAGATTATTGAACATCTTGAAAGGCGATGGTTTACGAACCATTCTAGAAGAAAAGTTACTATATGTAAAAGGTTTGGAAGGTAAGCATGCTGATGTTCTTGGCACGCTCAAGTATCATGAGTTCGAGCAGTTCACTAGGCCACGGGGCCCTTACATCCCTTCCTGGGTTTGGGAATTCTACTTAGCCTATGGGGAGTTGGTCGCAAAAAATAAGAAAAAGGCTAGTGTGTTGCGACCGGTGAAGTCGGTTATGGTTAGAGGAAAAGAGGTAGAGTGTCACAGTGAGCATATTAATCATCACCCAGAGGTGGTTGGGTGTGGGAGTTCCGATTGAGAAGAGGGATATGAACATCGTCTCTCGATACTCGTTTGGATTCATCAGTAGCACTATCATGCCATCCTAGAATGAGTCCATTCTGTGTCATCCTAAGGCGGGTTGCCTTGGTTCTACCATGGCCAGGAGTCGGATCGACCTGGGACTGCTGGTTTCACAGGAGATGTCTATGAGAGCCAAACAGACGCATACATCTCTGTCTTTTCCTATTTTGATCACTGAGTTATGTCGATATGCCAGAGTACCCTAGGATCCTACCAGCGATATAAAGGTCACCCCATTTTGTTCCACCGATATTCGGCATTTAGAGGCCTAGTTCAAACGAGAGGAGGTTGACAGAGCAGCCCCAACAGATACTTCTCCAGAGGTCGATGTTGACTCATTGCTACCAAAGGCACCTTCATCTACTCCGACTTCGGAGCCTTCAGGTATACCCGCTCCTGCTTCTCCTTCACATACTCCAAGTACATCATCTTCCTCCTAGCCTGCCAAGATCACTCAGGCTATGATCCTGAAGATGGGGCAGTTGGCCTATTCAGCTAATGTGAGAGCTACCCAACTGGAGAGGTCCGTTCCAGGGATGATCAACAGGGCCATACTACCAACACTTACCCTACTTCAGATTGTTGTTGATACCTTGATAGTGAGAGCCATTGCTTGTGAGAGCAGACAGGGGGAAGCCTCTGAGGTGGCAACTTTAAAAGCCGAGATCGTGAGTTTGATGAAGGATGTAGACTACCTTAAGTCTATTGACTTCACTTCACTAATAGAGAGGGAAGATGATGAGGAGTTGATATTAATGGTTGCTGAGGATACACAGGAGAGCAGAGATGAGGGCATATTCAGAGACTTGCCAGATCTTATAGAGACGGTTATGCAGCCAGTGATCTAGACATTGCCGGTTGAGACGTCCACAACAGCTCCTAGAGGATCTGGCACTGCTATTCTATCTGAGACTACTCCAAGCACTGATGCCTATATACAGACTGCTCCATCAGCCACTGAGACCCCTACAGAGAGAGACTGAATAGACATGACCTTTCTTCACCCCCTCTCTGTTGTATTATGTTTTTTTACTTTTGATACTTTTATTTGCATTTGAGGGCAAATGCTTTTTAATTGTGGTGGGGTGAGGCCCACACATTTTGTGTTGATAGTTGTGTTTTGTGCATACTCTTAGGGTGTTATGTTTTAAATTGTGTTAACACTGCCTTTCTATGAATGTTTGAGCTTGTGGCTCTGCTTCCATTTATTTTTAATTGTAAAATGATTTTGACCCTTCCGAAGTGTTGAATATGGTTGTTTTTTGCAAAATTTGAGTCTCGGTTTCGATCAATATCGATGACTTCAATAGTGCTTACAATTGAACAAACATGAATGTACGGCTACGATGAGGCCAAATGAAATTGCATAGACAATATGTGAACTCTTTGCATATCGTTGTGATTAGCCATTTATCAAATTGATTCTCTTGTCATAACCGTTGCACACTAGCAAAAATGTATGGTCTTGTTTGACTCAAGTGTTGATGCCTTGTGTGATGAGCTTACTTTGAACCTTGCATGAATAAACCTAGAATTTGCCCTGTTAGTCTGATTGATTTAGAAACGTTTGCTCTTGAAATGATCTTAGGTAACTTTAAAGAGTGTGAGCCGAATTTGACATATACCTCTTTTGTGGCCTACCCATGAGCGTGTGAAACTCTTTTGAATACCCTTTGAGCCTTACCTCTCTTTGGAAGAACCTTGATGAACCCTATACCTTACTTGACCCACTACCTACAATCCTCTTGATTTGTGGTTTAGCGAATAGCCAACTTAGGCCAAAAGCCTAAGTTGGGGATGTGGTAAAAAGGAAAAGAAGAAGTCAAAAAGTGCAAGAAAAGTCCCCCTTAACCCTTGCTTTGTAGAACAATGGAAACCCTTTGAAAAAAATAAAAAAATATATATTTGTGGAATAAAGTACCTAAGAAATTGGGTTTCCAAGCAATCCACGGAGGTGAATAAAAAGATGACTTACAAGCACTAGAAAAAGAGTTGATAAAGAAAAAGAAGGGAATGTCTTTAGAACACCACATCTCACGAGGATGAAAAGTCACTGAGCCTAAATGACCATACCTTTGCACTCAGCCCCCATTACAAGCCTTAGAAAGACCTTTTTGATTTTGAGTGAGCCGAACCAAAGATCAATTGGAAAATAAGGGCAAGCCTATGGGTGAAAACATGCATTGTGTTTCTCTTTATGAGTGTGAGCGTTGCATCTGATTCCTGATCTTGAATTGATTAACCTCTGTGTATGAATATGGAATCATTCTTTATGTGAGGGCATTTGAATACTTTTTGTTGAGCTTGAACTTGCACAAGTAGCAAGTATTGCGAGCACGAGAATCTTTGGTAATGGTGTGTCACAACTTGAATCTTTGAGTACACAGTTTATCTTTGCATGAGTAATTTGAGTCTTGTTGTGTGCATTCATGATTCAGTCTTGTGTAGCACTTCTTGAGACATCCTTTCTGAACGATTGAACTTAAGCTTACTTTAGGACAAGCAAAAGTTTAAGTTGGGGTGTTGATGAGTCCACAAATTGGACTCATTTAGGGCTTTATTTTGATAGAAATAGTGTCCTCAAATGTTTATTTTGTCTCAATATCTGATGAAAACTCTTAAGTTTCAGGTATTTGAAGTTTCAGTGGAAGCATGGACACTTAGGCACAAAAAGGAACAAAAGAGCTGAAAAGAATGAAGAAGTTGAAGCCTAAGCATTACCAAGCACACTCATTTGCCGAAGGGACTCCGCCCTTTGTTCCAGTATGTGAAACCCTGAAGGATCAGGATCAAAAAGGCTATGAAAGGAGCAGTCAGCGTTTTGCCGAATAATTCTGCGAAGCAGTACTATGTCGCCCAATGAAACAGAGCACGACGATGCGAGAGCTAGTGCAAGATGGCGACAAACTACACCAAAGGGCGAATCGCTGAGTTAATCAATGATTCTGACTAACCTAGTCAAAAGATCTGCCAACACTACTTTCTGAAGTCTATAAATACTAAACTTGTTATTAATTTTTAGAGAGTCGAACATTTATTTTAATTTTCACAATAGAATAGTACTTATTGGATATTTTCTCTCAAGTTTAGAGAGGGTTTTTTAGGAGACTTGAAGAAAGAATGATTTCATCTTCCACAAGTTAGAAGTAGGTATTCTCCATTCTTCTTCCTTTTCTTAAATCAAGGCTTAATTCCTTATAGCCATTTGATTTTAGTATCATTTTAGGTATAGTTTGTTATTTCTTCATGTATGCCTAAAATACCCCATTCTTGGGGTGTGATTTAGCAAATATGTGTTGATATTATTGTTGGGTCTTGCTTGCTGATAGGTTAGATGTATTTTAATGGTGATTTCACCTAGTGGTAGTGATTTAATTTAATGGGTTTGTAGTTGCAAATACAAAACCACCCATGTGTTTTTGGCTTACCCGAGAGGGAGGTTGAGAAACTAAGATCGCTAGACTGATGGCCGAATGAGTGGGTCGACATGAGGTTCAACCCGAAAGGGTGAGCCCTAGTCCCATATCCTAACACTCAACTCGAGAGAGTGAGTGGGGTAAGGCGTAGGCTGGCCTTCATGCGGCAAATGGGTGTCCGAGAGGAATGCATTTCAAACGGGGTAAGTTATTCGAGAGGGAACTTATTTCCATCTAAAGCTTAGCCTAGTCAATGTTATCTTGAAAATTTCCTATCGAAAGCGTCTACCCAACGATTTATCTCAACTTGTATTGCGGTCACACCCAAAGAACTTGTCCCCATACTTGATTTTATTGTTATTTTTGTTATTTTTACTACTTGTGACAAAAACCCCATTTGATATTTGGCCCCATTGTGTCACCCCTTTTAATTTACAATGTTTTTAGCTATGACTAGTTAGAACTTAATTTTGTTTATCTATTAATTCTCAAAACTACTCCCTTGGGACACGACCCCAACCCTTTGTTGGGTTACTATATTATCAATGATCGTAGACACTCGTACCGTAGGTTAGTGTCGTTGGTCATGATAAGCATCAGTATTCCCCACTTTTAGTTATCAATTGATATAGCTTCGGTAATAGTTTATGTTTTCATTTAGATTTCATTTAGTATGCTTATGATATGCCAGCTTCAAGGTTAGCTTGGGGTCAGTCGTGATCCTAGGTTCCCTGTTACATCAAGGGGGTAGCCTCGGGGCATGACACAACGGGTCCGAATCACCTTTGTGGCGGATGTCAAAGCTAAGCAAGGTCTTGATCCAATTTTGGTTGACTTGAAAGAAGTAGTACTTAAGAAGTCCGTTAAGGATTTCTCCCAAGGGGGGGATGGTGTTCTTAGACATCAAGTCCATTTGTGTGTTCCAAATGTTCACGACTTGAGGGAACAAATCTTGTCAGAATCCTATAGTTCTCAGTATTCCATTCACCCGGGAGCCACCAAGGTGTACCGTGACTTACGAGAAGTCTATTAGTGGAATGGGATGAAGAAGGATATTGCGAAATTCATTGCTAAGTGTCGTAATTGTCAACAAGTGAAAGTTGAGCACCAAAGATCAGAAGGTTTATCCGAAGACATTTCTATTCCTACTTGGAAGTGGGAAGACTTGAATATGGGCTTCATAGTAGGGATGCCACGTACTCGGTGACAACATGTCTCAATTTGGATTATAGTAGATTGGATGACGAAATCAACTCATTTTATTTCCGTCAAGGTTTCCTATTAGGCAGAGGATTATGCTAAGTTGTATTTGAGAGAAATGGTAAGGTTTCATGGAGTGCCCTTGTCCATTATTTTTTATCGTCGTACTCAATTCACTTCTCAATTTTGGAAGTCTTTCCAAAAGGGTCTTGGCACTAAGGTTAAGCTTAGTACGACCTTTCATCCCCAAACTGATGGGAAAGCAGAGTGTACTCTACAAACTTTGGAAGATAAGTTGAGAGCTTATGTGATTGATTTTAAGGGTAATTGGGATGACTATTTTCCATTGATTCAGTTTGCCTATAATAATAGCCATCACTCGAGTATTGGTATGGCTCTATTTGAGGCTATTTATGGTAGGAGGTGTAGATCTCCCATAGGTTGGTTTGAGGTGGGTGAAGTTGCCTTGATAGGACCCGAGCTAGTTCATGAGGCAATTGAGAAAGTCCGACTTATTAGAGAGAGGTTGAGAACAACCCAAAGTCAACAAAAGTCATATGCCTATGTTAGAAGATGAGATCTTAAGTTTGATGTTCATGATTGGGTTTACTTGAAAATCTCACCCATGAAGGGTGTAATGAGGTTTGGTAAGAAAGGGAAGCTTAGTTCCCGTTTTGTAGACCCATATGAGATCTTGAGACGTGTTTGTAAGGTTGCTTATGAGTTAGCTTTGCCTAATGAGTTGGCATCAGTGCATCCGGTTTTCCATGTCTCTATGTTAAAAAAGTGTGTTGGAGATCCAATATCCATAGTTCCCTTAGAAGGTTTGGGAGTTGATGAAAATCTCTATTACGAAGAAGTTCTGATGAAGATTTTAGACCAGCAAGTTAAGAAGTTGAGAAACAAGAAAGTTGCTTCCATGAAAGTATTGTGGAGGAATCATTTAGTTGAGGGTGCTACTTGGGAGGTCGAGACCGATATGATGTCCTGATATCCTCATCTTTTTCCTTCTGCTCCTCTAATAGCTTAAGGTAATGAATTCCTCTTGGTTTTCTCTTTGTTTAAAGTCATATGTGTTTTAGATATTTCCATGATTTCATTATGTTATGCATGTTCATGAAAAACTCATGTTTTGAAAGAAAATGAGTTTATATGATTGTTTTCCTCATGTTGTAGTGCATTGAGTATGAGTTGCCCTAGACTTCATGAGATGAGTTGTTGAACATGCTTTAGATATGTTTTCTTAGAATGAATTACATATATGCTCCATGAGATTGTGTTGAGCATTCTTTTAGCTTCGAGATGGTAGTTCCTCCTTGAACATGAAAAATGTTGAAATTTTATGCATATTGGGTTGCTAGATGTAATTCATATCTTCTATATGATTCAATGAGTATGTTTAATTTTGGAGTTGATGTTTCATCTTTGGTTGTGTGCATTTTGATGAGTCGCATGCATGATGGGATGCTATTCTTGAGTCACTTCCTTTAACAGGTATCTAGAACTTCATTGGAGGACAAATGTTCCGAAGAAGGAGATAATGTAACACCTCAGAATCCAGTAGGCTAAGCTAAGGGCTAATTGCAAGGCATGAACTAGAAATTTGGGCCTTGGCACCCTCCAAGAGTGCCTACACGGGTCGTGAAGGGCAACACGACTCATGGAAGTTCCCATGAGGCCTATGCAGTAGCTAAGCAATGCCCACTTCCCATGAGAGCCTAGACGGCTCATGGTGGTCACCACAGATCGTCGTGCCACTCGTCGTAATGAGGCAGTAGCTTCACCAAGCTGCCCAAAAGTTGGACCCTCCCCACGAGCCACTAGACGGCTCGTGAAGGCCTTAATAGACCATGGGAGGGGTCGTGGTGGTTCCTTAGTTTTAGGGGTTAAGGGGAAGATGTCCTAGCTAGTGGTCCAAGACCACGAGGAGGACCACAACTCGTGGGGCCTCTCTTGGAGATGGACAGTGCATTGGTAAGTGAAGGGTTAAATGGTCTTTCCGATTTTAATTATATCAAAGCCAAGTCATTTTGCCTAAGTCTAGTACCCCTATATAAGTGATTTTAACCCTTAAACTCACCCATTGAAGACATTATTTCCAAATCAAAATCCCAAGTTCTTATCTCAAATATTTCTCTCTCTAGAACTAGAAGAAGAAGAAGAAGAAAGAGTTGGAGCTCGGATCAAGCTCAAGTCTCCATTCCTCAAGAATTTGTGGCTTTTTTGTTAAGTTATGATGACTTTTCATCCATGGAATCCTTTCATCCATGGATCCGTTATGATTCCCCAATTGAAAAGATGAAATTCCCCAATTTGAGTTAGGCTTTCTTCTATAGTTGTTGGTATTGATGAATGATGATCCAAATGATTGGATTATGATTGTTTATGGTTGAATTGATAGAATTACATGTTTTTAGGATGAATTTACATGTACCCATTCTTAACTCATGTTTCTAAGTTGAAATTGATATAATTGGGTTTGATGCCATAAAAGGAGAATTTGTGGGTTTAGATGTATTCTTATAGGATTGATGAGATACATTTAAAGTGCTTTGAGATTAAAGCCTATAGGATGATTGTGTATGAATTGATTTGATAATGAAGCATATAGTGTGATTATAAGATCTATTTCTTGAGAGTGAGCATATATGATGAATTACGATTTGAATGGCTTAGAGAGTAAAGCTTATGTTATGAATTGTTGTGATTGTTGTGGAAGGAATAGTTCCCACATGAATTGCTTATGTATGAATGTGATAGGATTTTTCACATTGAAGTATTCTAGGTTGAAAGGATTGCTCACTTAAAATAAATCTAATGCTAAATACTACGAAATTGATGAGGCTAGAGGCGAACCTCTATATGATATGGATATGAGGCTAGTACTTATGATCCATATAGAAATACAAGAGGTGAATACTCATGTCACATGATGTTGGACTAGAGGCGAATACCCATGATCCAAATGTTAAGAAGGACTTAAGGCGACTACCCATGTTCCTATATGGTAAGGCAAGAGCCGATTCCCCATGTTTATAAAAGATAACTTAAGTATATTATGATAGGTGATGACTCGGATTGTGTTTGAGTTGCCTTCCTTATTGAATAAGGATGATTTGAGGTTACTTCAAGAATTATTCCTTTATGCTATTATGTTTTCTTATGTTCATTGAATATGCATATGACTTATGTTGCTTATCTCTTATGTTCATGTTGATGTTTATGCAAGCTATCATATTTAGTACATGTTTGTACTAACGCATACTCTTGCCTGCTTTTCTTATCCAAATGTTGGATCCGGTGATCTCAACTCTCATCCCCATGGCTAGGATCATAGTATAGCAAAATTTGAAGATTGGTGAGTCCTCATAGCATTCGATGATTTGACCATTGTTTCCTTATGTTCTTTCATTTTATGTTTTGAACTACTGTATGGGTTGTGTCCCAAAGATATTCATATTTTATATGGTTTGAGATAAAGTGTAATAGACTTCCACTTCGTTATAAAGATTTTGATTGTGTTGAAAATATTTTAAATTTCTGCATCATTTCTATTATATTATGTTATGAAAGCTAAGTGTCTTGTATGAGGCTCTCGGGGTCTTGTACGTCATGTTACATCTAGGGGGTACCCCTGGGTCATGACACCCGATGAGATCCCAATTAAGTTAACAATTTACACGTGTGCCTAGATAGCATAAATGAGTTGTCAATGTGGAATAGGTCCATAACTTTCAAGTGTCAGCTTTAGACCTAAGGGGGAGATGATAAGATGAGAAATCAAGTCAAGTGTTTGAGAACAAGCTAGTAATGAGTTCAAAAGAGTGTGGGAGATATTTTTTCAGAGACCTTTTTAGTAGTGGCATGATGTTAGATAAAGTTGATGTTCTTATCGTGATGATGATGGTGTGATAATTACATCTAAGGTTATAAATGAGGAGAAAGAGGAGAATAAAGTTTCACTATGAGAAATAGTTAAATGAGAACCCTTAGTTGGTTCCGAATAGTAATGTGGGAAATTCTAGTTGGTATGACAAAGATGATGAGAGAATGAGAACTTCTTAAGGAGTTGGTTAGTAGGAGTCCATGGAGTTGTTAAAGTACTAATCTTGAATGTAGTTTGGTTAAACATTAGGTAGTTCTTGATATGAGCCCAATGTGGTGGTAAAGAGTAATAGACTTGGGATGAGATTTCCCTATAGTGAGATATAGAACCCGAACCTAAGGATTTGGGTTAAGCTTGAATATAGTAAGACCATACCAATAGACTTAGACCTGAGTAAGAATAACCACGTTCCATAACCAGTGCAGCCGTCATTCGAGGACGAATGATCCGAAAGGGGAGATATTGTAACACCCAGGAAAAAAATTGAGCTTAGACTTGAACCATCCTTCGTAGTGAGTAAGTTTTTAACAAGGTATTTAAATTTTCTTAAGTGTTAAAGTCACTAGATGTAGCACCTTGAGTTCCAAAAAGAACTAAAGAGAAATTTATTCAAGTCATTCCTAAGTTCTTCTAAATTTTGGGTCAACTTCAAACAATCATAACTTTTAGAACAAGATGAGTTAGGTGACCTATAAGATATCAAATGAAAGGTATTTGGATTATCTCTCCTACTCCACTGACTTTGTTGATTTTTGAGCTCATATGAGGGAGATACGACCGTTTGAAGTCAGGCTATCTAGTTAAGGAAAGTTACCCTAATATATGAGTGGTATTTTGGTTCTTTCATTACCCAATCAGATTTAATTCATTTTTAGTAAGGTTTTAGGAGTCTAAACTGATTTGGTTTAATTTTACAATCCTAATTTACGCCTAGGGTTTTAGAAGAGAGTTCAAGAAGAGAAAAGAGAAGAAAAGAGAAAAGGTTCAAGGCGTTCGTCAAGATTCTTGAGTTTTGTTTGGAATTTTTTCCAAGGGTTTAATCCCTAAGAGGTATGTAAGTTTTCATAGAGTTGTGTTTGTTCACTTACATGCCAATCATATTTTTCATTATGGAATTCATCACTACAGATTGAGAAATTAAGTTCTTGATGAGTTTCTTGAAGAGTAGTTATTTTTCTGGAATCATGATGTTTGGTTGAGTTCGTATAACGACCCTAAAAAAAAACGAGTGAAACTAGAGCTTGACGTGTGTTTGTTTGTGTTTGTCTTGAGTTTTGATGGTGTTTTATGTTGTCCCGAGCCATGGTTGAGGTGTTTAGGGGTTAGACATCAAGGTACGACTCCCCAAGGACCACCCTAAGGGTCCTTGAGGAAGACCCTAAGTCTAGACCCCAAGAAACCATGAGGTTGCCTTAAAGAGGGTGACCTACGGATGGGGTTAACGCACCGTAGGTCCATCCACGCCCCGTGGATGGCCTCCATAGGTCAATACCCCCAAATGAGGGTGTCTGATCCAAACCACGAAGGGACGGTACGGTCCCATCAATCCATCCACGGTCCATGGATGGTGACTCGTGGATTGGACCTGCAATCTAGTTTGTGGGTTCGGCTAAGTGAGGGGTGAATTGGTAAATTCACCCCAGTGTTTTAAATTGCATGGATGGTTATTTTAAGTGTTTTTAGGTATTTTAAGAGTATTAAAACATTAATATCCTAATTTAGAATTCATTCTTCATATTTCCCCAAATCAAAACCCTTCTCTCCTAAAAAGTTCTCTCCAGAAATTCCATTGTAGGTCAAGGGAAAGTTCAAGCTGGGGTTGGGGATTTCAAGGTGTTTCTTATTAAATTTCAAGGGATTTTTCTAGTATAAGGTATGGTGATCCTTCATCTAGGATTATTTTTCACCCTAGAGTCAATTCCAAAGAATTTTTAGAAGGTTTTCAAATTTCACCAAAAACCTAGATTTCACTCAAATTCATGGGCTCTTGCATCAAATGATTTAAAATGATAAAGTAGAATTAGATTGATATTTAATTGATGGTTTTAGGATTAAAAACTCTATGAACCCATGATTTCTCTAAATTCCTAAAATTTGGCTTATGAAGTAGGTTTTATGATTATGAATGAATGTTGATGAAATTATGCTTATATTGAGTTGTATTATTGATTTATATTATTATCTATGCCAATATATTGTGAATTATTGGAGAATTGAGTAATGATAATTATGGCTTTGGAGAAGGGTAAATTGTGACCTAATTCTCATGTGGTAGAATTACTCTTCACTTGTTGATCCACTTGAAAGGTGAAGGTATTTACATTACATTGTATATTGATCCACTTGAAAGATAGAGGTGTTTACTTACATGTACATTGTGATCATGGCCTTGAACGCATTATATGAGGAATTGAAGTATTGTCATGAGGTTGTGTATATGATTATATAATGTGAAGGACTTACATATGATTCAATGATAGAATGATGAACATGTATTCAATGTATTTGTGTTAGTATTGATAGGCTATTTCTCAATTTGACAATCATGAGTTATAATGATGAATGTGAAGGGTTTCTATATTGTTGTTGTTGAATCTAGAATTGGTAGGCTTATGCATCCTTTTCTAGAATAAAGAATGTGTCTTGACTTGATGAATATGAATCGATAGGATATGGCATTCCTTTCATATATGAGTGATGAATGTGGCTTGACTTGATGGCTATAAATTGATAGGCTATATGTGCTCTTTTCATAAATGATCTAATGTAATGAAGACTCTAGAATCGATAGGCTAGTTGCATTCTTTTCTAAATGAGTCACTGTACCATTAATAGATAGGCTAGTGGCATTCCTTTAATGAGTATAAAACTGTAATAAGGGACCATGAATCAATAGGCTTATAGAATTCCTTTCATATGGACCCTAGAGCTATCCTTGAATGTACCACAGATCGATTGGCTTATAGCATTCCTTCTTTTTTTGTAATGATGTAACATTGGTTGATAGGCCTATGGCATTCTTCCGTAATACACTAATGTAATGTGAATGAAATAATCTATGGGAATGTAGGGTAAGCACCAAGTGGATATGGTTAGATGGAAACTCTCCCAATGTTAGGCTAGAGTTCCAATGAACATCTTCCTATTTCATAACTATGTGCCCACATTGGCTATTAGCCAGCGGATTTCTTCCAAGCTAAGGATTTATCTAAGCTAATGTTATCGTTCTACCTTAGGCAAGTGGAACACCTCTTTACGATTTGGGTTTATATGACACCAGATTCCATGTCTAGTTTGCATGGTGTATGTCGGTTAAACGCTTACTCCCATCATGTGAGATGTGCACTCTAGTTACATGATAGATACTACAAATTGTAGATAGTAGTATGGGATGCTATCTATACATTGCACGAGCAGGTTTTTGAAGGTGCTATAGTGAATTCTCTAATCCTAATGACTAAGTGTGTGAAAGCCCTCTAAATGCATGAATGTGTCCTTAATGAAACTAATGAAGATTGTTGACTTATGTCTGAATAAAATGATGAATGAGTTGCTTATATTGATAAAATGAGTTACTTAGCATGTTGTGTTGAATTGTAAAGGTTCTTATTTATTGTAGCCCTGAGAAACACCTTGGTGTGTATGAAGATGTAGTATGGGTTGCTACTTCATGTCTTAATTAGGTGTATCTTAAAGTGACTTTAGATATAGGTTCGAAGATGATGAAATGTCTTACTTGACTCATGTTATTATGTATTGTATGTTGGTATTAGTTGAGCATGATGACTTGTAATATAAAGAATGATTAATGGTGAGTTCACTTTTGGTGACCTTAGGGTGATGCTTAGGTGTGGATAGTGGTATGGGATGCTATCCATACATTGCACAAGGTGTTACTTGAGGGTTGCTTGGGGTGAAGGTGAAAAGGTAAAGGTAATGGGTTTATATGTTGAACATGTCTATAATGTGGATAATGTCTTGTATGTTGGTTCTGACCTATATTATGCCTCTTATAATTGTACTCATGAGGTTTTATCAAAAATGGCATACTAACATGACTTTAGACAAAATGTCCCCTTTAAAGCAAGTTTTTGCAAGGTCATCATACTTAGTATATTTTTGTGTGCTAACCCATATTCTCTTATTTATACTACAAGTGTAGGTTTCGGCAAGTGATCATTTCTAGCTAGAAGTTGAAGTGTTTGGACAGAGTTTTCCTCCAAGACCTGGTACGTCCTCATAGATCGAGGACAAAGACTCTTTTTGTTCTAGTTCTTTTATGTTTAAGACTTTGTAATAGACATTCTAGTATTTTTGATTGTAAAGGGCCGTGACCCTATCTTGTTAAAGTTTGTCTTAAGATGGCCATGTGAGACTTAGTATTTCCGCTACTTTATGAAAGAGTTTTTAATAGTTTGGTTTTGAATAAAGTTTGTAATTGTGCACTATTTTCTTTTGTCTATGCGATGAATGAGCTAAGAGGCTTGTAGTAGACCACTTTGGGGTCGAGTACGCCGTGTTACGATTAGGGGATGCTCTCGGGTCGTGACAAACTTGGTATCAGAGCATAATATTTTTGAAATGGTTTTTAGGATCAAAGTCTCAAAAGCCTCATCTAGTAGGGTCTTGTTGATCTGTGTGAGTCGTGACACATCTATGAGCGAGAGGCTATAGGACGATAGAAAGTTACACTTCTTTCTTCATTCTTGAAATCATGCCATAAAGCTTAGCTGCATAAGTTCTCTCTCTTATTCCTTATCCGGTGGTCTTGAAGATTTGACTACTTGAAGGACTAATGTTGCAAGGATCGAGGGAGGAAAATGTGAGTTTTGATGTTAGTTGTGGTTATGTCACTAGATGAGTCTTGTTATGGTAAATTTGAGGAGTTATATTGTGATTTACTCTTTATCATGAAAGGGTTGCTATATGGTTATGTGTGTTGTTGTAGAAGGTTATGATGAGTTTGGAGGTAAGTTGAAGGATTTGACAAAGGAGGTGCTTTAGAAATGTATTGACGTGTTGGGTGAGTAGACTCCTTAAAAGAGGGTGTAAGTTTAATTTTACCTTGGTTTAAGATCACCTTGGGTGATGAGCGTGAAGGTTTAGTGATGTTTTGCTCCCACCATAGAATTGAAAGACGTGATGTTGTAAAGAGTTTGTATAGGCTTACCCCTAAGGGGGGAGATAATGTGCTTAGATGTCAAGGTCGTTGAGTGTCCTTGATTTCTTGAGATAGGCTTTCTTGCTAATCTAACCTTAAGAGGTGTAGTTAGTTTGAGAAGTTTAGACCCAGTGTGGTAGACTCATATGAGACCTTGAGTGGTGTTGGTAAGGTTGGATGTTTCTTAATGAGGACCTTTCTAGTTTAAAGGTACTGGTATGTTGATGATTTCTTATAAGTTGTGGATGTCTTGATTTAGGTTCCCATGTGGTGTTCTTGTTGACCTTAGTTGGGTTTACTCTTAAGTAGGGGATAGTATGTTCAATAGTAAGGTTGTTGAGAGTGTTGATATATTTATATCTTTCCTTCTTTTCTTATTCAATCTTGAGATCTAGAGTTCCTAGTATCTTGTTTCATATTTTGGTGTCTTGTGATAATATGAGTTTCCATAGTCTCCTTATGTAGTGCATGTTCTAATTGAATTCTTGTATAGTTGAGAAAAAATGAGTTTTCAAATTGTGTTCATCATTTTGATATGTATATATGATGAGTTGCCTAAATGTTACATAAGTTGACTTATTGAGCATGCTTAAATGTGTTCTTGAAAGAGTTGCATAGTGTGCTTAAAGATGTCGTAATGATCATGATATGACTTGGAGAAGGAAGTTCCTCCAATGAAATGAGAAATGTGAAGTTTTGGTGCATGATGAGTTGTAGATGTAGTTCCTACCTTCTTGTTGTGTTTTGAGCTTATTGATATGGAGTTGATGTTTTCTCTTATGTTTATGGATTTGTATTGATGTTGTAAGCATGATTGTGGGCTGCTAGTCTTGAGTCGTTACCCCTTAATGTTTTAAAGTGTCATTCGAGGACGAATGTTCCTAAGAGGGGGATAATGTAACGACCCTAAAAACAAACTGGTGAAACTAGAGCTTGACTTGTGTTCGTCTTGAGTTTTGATGGTGTTTTATTTTGTCCCGAGCCATGGTTGAGGTGTTTAGGGGTTAGACGTCAACGTACGACTCCCCAAGGACCACCCTAATGGTCCTTGAGGAGGACCCTAAGTCTAGACCCCAAGACCCCAAGGAAACTATGAGGTTTCCTCAAAAGGGTGACTTACGGATGGGGTTTACGGCCGGTAGGTCCATCTACGCCCCGTGGATAGACTCCATAGGTCAAGGCCCCCAAATGAGGGTGTCTGATCCAAACCATAAAGGGACGGTATGGTCCCGTCAATCCATCCATGCACCATGGATGGTAACTCGTGGATTGGACCTGCAATCTAGTTTGTGGGTTCGGCTAAGTGAGGGGTGAATTGGTAAATTCACCCCAAGTCTTTTAAATTGTATGGACGGTTATTTTAAGTGTTTTTAGGTATTTTAATGTATTAAAACATTAATATCTTAATTTAGAATTCATTCTTCATATTTCCCCAAATCAAAACCCTTCTCTCCTAAAAAGTTCTCTCTAGAAACTCCATTGGAGGTTAAGGGACAGTTCAAGCTAGGGTTGGGAATTTCAAGGTGTTTCTCCTTCAATTTCAAGGGATTGTTCTAATATAGGGTATGGTGATTCTTCATCTTGTGTTAGTTTTCACCCTAGAGTCAATTCCGAAGATGTTTTCAAGGTTTTCAAGTTTCACCAAAAACTTAGATTTCACTCAAATTCATGGGTTCTTACATCAAACGATTTCAAATGATAAAGTATGATTAGATTGATATTTGATTGATGGTTTTAAGATGAAAAACTCTATGAACCCATGATTTCTCTAAATTCCTAAAATTTGGCTTATGAAGTGGGTTTTATGAATATGAATGAATGTTGATGTAATTATGCTTAGATTGAGTTGTATTATTGAATTCTATTATTATCTATGCCAATCTATGGTGAATAGTTGGAGAATTGAGTAATGGTGATTATGGCTTTGGAGAAGGGTAAGTTATGACTTAATTCTCATGTAGTAAAATTACTCTTGAATTGTTGATTCACTTGAAAGGTGGAGATGTTTACATTACTTTGTGTATTGATCCACCTGAAAAGTGGAGGTGTTTACTTACATGTACATTGTGATCATGGCCTTGAAGGAATTATATGAGGAATTGAAGTATTGTCATGAGGTTGTGTTTATGATTGTATAATGTGAAGGACTTACATGTGATTCAATGATAGAATGATGAACATGTATTCAATGTATTTGTGTTAGTATTGAAAAGCTATTTCTCAATTTGACACTTATGAGTGATACTGATGAATGTGAAGGTTTTCTCTATTGTAGTTGTTGAATCAAGAATTGGTAGGCTTATGCATCCTTTTCTAGAATAATGAATGTGTCTTGACTTAATGACTATGAATCTATTGGCTATGACATTCCTTCCATATTTGAATGATGAATCTGTCTTGACTTGATTGATATGAATTGATAGGCTTTATGCACTTTTTTCATAAATGCTCTAATGTAATGAAGACTCTAGAATCGATAGGCTAGTGGCATTCTTTTCTTAATGAGTCAATGTACCATGAATTGATAGGCTAATGGTATTCCTTTCATGAGTATAAGAATATAAATAGGGACCATGAATCGATTGGCTTATGGCATTCATTTCATATGGACCCTAAAGCTATCCTTGAATGTACCATAGATCGATAAGCTTATAACATTCTTTCCTTGGTAATGATGTATCATGGGATAATAGGCCTTGGCATTCCTCCCTAATACACTAAGTGGGTGATAGTATGTTCAATAGTAAGGTTGTTGGGAGTGTTGATATATTTATATCTTTCCTTCTTTTCTTATTCAATCTTGAGATCTAGAGTTCCTAGTATCTTGTTTCATATTTTGGTGTCTTGTGATAATATGAGTTTCCATAGTCTCCTTATGTAGTGCATGTTCTAATTGAATTCTTGTATAGTTGAGAAAAAATGAGTTTTCAAATTGTGTTCATCATTTTGATATGCATATATGATGAGTTGCCTAAATGTTACATGAGTTGACTTATTGAGCATGCTTAAATGTGTTCTTGAAAGAGTTGCATAGTGTGCTTAAAGATGTCGTAATGATCATGATATGACTTGGAGAAGGAAGTTCCTCCAATGAAATGAGAAATGTGAAGTTTTGGTGCATGATGAGTTGTAGATGTAATTCCTACCTTCTTGTTGTGTTTTGAGCTTATTGATATGGAGTTGATGTTTTCTCCTATGTTTATGGATTTGTATTGATGTTGTAAGCATGATTGTGGACTGCTAGTCTTGAGTCGTTACCCCTTAATGTTTTAAAGTGTCATTCGAGGACGAATGTTCCTAAGAGGGGGATAATGTAACGACCCTAAAAACAAACTGGTGAAACTAGAGCTTGACTTGTGTTCGTTTGCGTTCGTCTTGAGTTTTGATGGTGTTTTATGTTGTCCCGAGCCATGGTTGGGGTGTCTAGGGGTTAGACGTCAAGGTACGAATCCCCAAGGACCACCCTAAGGGTCCTTAAGGAGGACCCTAAGTCTAGACCCCAAGACCCCAAGGAAACCATGAGGTTGCCTAAAAGGGGGTAACCTACGGATGGGGTTCACGCCCCGTAGGTCCATCCACGCCCCGTAGGTCCATCAAAGCCCCGTGGATGGCCTCCGTAGGTCAAGACCCCCAAATGAGGGTCTCTAAACCAAACCAAGAAGGGGAAGTACGGTCCCGTCAATTCATCCACGGTCCGTGGATAGTGACTTGTGGATTGGACCTGCAATCTGGTTTGTGGGTTCGGCTAAGTGAGGGGTGAATTGGTAAATTTACCCCAAGTCTTTTAAATTGCATGGACGATTATTGTAAGTGTTTTTAGGTATTTTAAGTGTATTAAAACATTAGTATCCTAATTTAGAATTCATTCTTCATATTTCCCCAAATCAAAACCTTTTTGTCCTAAAATATTCTCTCTAGAAACTCCATTGGAGGTCAAGGGAAAGTTCAAGCTAGGGTTGGGGATTTCAAGGTGTTTCTTCTTCAATTTCAAGGGATTGTTTTAGTATAAGGTATGGTGATCCTCCATCTAGGGTTAGTTTTCACCCTAGAGTCAATTTCTAAGATGTTTCCAAGGTTTTCAAGTTTCACCAAAAACCTAGATTTCACTTAAATTCATGGGTTCTTAAATCAAATGATTTCAAATGATAAATTACGATTAGATTGATACTTAATCGATGGGTTTAAGATGAAAAACTCTATGAACCCATGATTTCTCTAAATTCCTAAAATTTGGCTTTTAAAACGGGTTTTATGATTTTGAATGAATGTTGATGGAATTATGCTTAGATTGAATAGTCTTATGAGAATATGAGTTTCCATAGTCTGCTTATGTTGTGCATGTTCTAATTGAATTCTTGTATAGTTGAGAAAAAATGAGTTTTCAAATTGTGTTCCTCATGTTGATATGCATTTTTTATGAGTTCCCTAAATGTTGCATAAGTTGACTCGTTGAGCATGATTAAATGTGTTCTTGAAAGAGTTGCATAGTGTGCTTAAAGATGTTGTAGTGACCATGATGTGACTTGGAGAAGGAAGTTCCTCCAATGAAATGATAAATGTGAAGTTTTGGTGCATGATGAGTTGTAGATGTAGTTCCTACCTTCTTGTTGTGTTTTGAGATTAGTGATGTGGAGTTGATGTTTCCTCCTATGTTTATGGATTTGTATTGATGTTGTATGTATGATTGTGGGCTGCTAGTCTTGAGTCGTTACTCCTTAATGTTTTAAAGTGTCATTCAAGGACGGATGTTCCTAAGAGGGGGATATTGTAACGTCCCAAAAAACAAACTAGTGAAACTAGAGCTTAAGGTCAGTTCGTTAGTGTAGTCTTGAGTTTTGATGGTGTTTTATGTTGTCCCGAGCCATGTTGAAGTATTTAGGGGTTAGATGTCAAGGTACGACTTCCCAAAGGACAACCCTAAGATTCCTTGAGGAGAACCCTAAGTCTAGACCCCAAGACCCCAAGGAAACCATGAGGTTGCCTCAAACGGGGTGACATACGGATGGGATTCACGCCCCGTAGGTCCATCCACTCCCCTTGGATAGCCTCCGTAGGTCAAGAACCCCAAATGAGGGTCTCTGAACCAAACCACGAAGGGGAAGTACGGTCCCGTCAATCCATCCACGGTCCGTGGATGGTGACTTGTGGATTGGACCTGCAATGTGGTTTGTAGGTTCGGCTAAGTGAGGGGTGAATTGGTAAATTCACCCCAAGTCTTTTAAATTGCATGGACGGTTATTTTAAGTGTTTTTAGGTATTTTAAGTGTATTAAAACATTAATATCCTAATTTAGAATTCATTCTTCATATTTCCTCAAATCAAAACCCTTCCCTCCTAAAAAGTTCTCTCTAGAAACTCCATTGGAGGTCAAGGGAAAGTTCAAGCTAGGGTTGGGCATTTCAAGGTGTTTCTTTTTCAATTTCAAGGATTGTTCTAGTATAAGGTATGGTGATTCTTCATCTAGGGTTAGTTTTCACCCTAGAGTCAATTCCAAAGATGTTTCCAAGATTTTCAAGTTTTACCAAAAACCTAGATTTTACTTAAATTTATGGGTTCTTGCAGCAAACGATTACAAATGATAAAGTACAATTAGATTAATGTTTAATTGATGTGTTTAAGATGAAAAACTCTATGAACCCATGATTTCTCTGAATTCCTAAAATGTGGCTTATGAAGTGGGTTTTATGATTATGAATGAATGTTGATGGAATTATGCTTAGATTTAGTAGTATTATTGATTTCTATTTTTATCAATGCCAATCTATGGTGAATTGTTGGAGAATTGAGTAATGGTGATTATGGCTTTGGAGAAGGGTAAGTTGTGACCTAATTCTCATGTAGTAGAATTACTCTTGAATTGTTGATCCACTTAAAAGGTGGAGGTGTTAACATTACATTATATATTGATCCACTTGAAAGGTGGAGTTATTTATTTACATGTACATTGTGATCATGGCCTTGAAGGCATTACATGAGGAATTGAAGTATTGTCATGAGGTTGTGTATATGATTGTATAATGTGAAGGACTTACGTGCGATTCAATGATAGAATGATGAACATGTATTCAATGTATTTGTGTTAGTATTGAAAGTCTATTTCTCAATTTGACACTCATGTGTAATAATGATGAATGTGAAGGGTTTCTATATGGTAGTTGTTGAATCTAGAATTGGTAGGCTTATCCATCCTTTTTCTAGAATAATGAATGTGTCTTGACTTGATGAATATGAATCGATAGGCTATGGCATTCCTTCCATATATGAGTGATGAATGTGTCTTGAATTGATGGCTATGAATTGATAGGCTTTATGCACTCTTTTCATAAATGATCTAATGTAATGAAAACTCTAGAATCGATAGCCTAGTGGCATTATTTTCTAAATGAGTCAATGTACCATGAATTGATAGGCTAGTGGCATTCCTTTCATGAGTATAAGAATGTAATGAGGGACCATGAATCGATAGGATTATAGCATTCCTTTCATATGTACCACGGATCGATAGGCTTATAGCATTCCTTCCTTGGTAATGATGTATCATGGGAAGGTAGGTCTATGGAATTCTTCCCTAATACAGTAATGTAATGTGCATGAAATAATCTATAGGAATGTAGGCTAAGCACCAAATATATATGGTTAGATGGAAACTCTCCCGATGTTAGGCTAGAGGTCCGATGAACATCTTTCTATTTCATAACTATGTGCCCACATTGGATATTAGAAAGTAGATTTCATAAAAGCTATGGATTTATCCGAGCTAATGTTATCGTTCAACCTTAGGCAGGTGGAACACCTCTTTATGGTGTGGGGCTATATGACACCATATTCCATATCTAGCTTGCATGGTCTATATCGATTAAATGCTTATTCCCATAATGTGTTATGTGCAGTCTAGTTACTTGATAGGTACTAAAAAGTGAATGTAGTAGTATGGGATACTATCTACACATTGCACAAGTAGGCTTTGAAGTAGCTGTAGTATGTTCTCTAAGTCCTAATGACTAAATGTGTGAAAGAACTCTAAATGCATGAAGGTGTCCTAAATGAATCTAATGAAGAATGTTGACTTATTGTCTAAATAAAATGATGAATGAGTAGCTTATATTGATGAAATGAGTTACTTAGCATATTGTGTTGAACTGTAAAGGTTCTTATTTATTGTTGCCTTGAGGAACACCTAGGTGTGTATGAACAAGTAGTATGGTCTGCCACTTCATGTCTTACTTAGGTGTATCTTAGGGTGACTTTAGGTATAGGTCCTAAGATGATGAAATGACTTACTTGACTCATGTTCTTATGTGTTGTATGTTGGTATTAATTAAGCATGATTACTTGTAATATGAAGCATGATTAATGGTGAGTTCACTTTTGGTGACCTTAGAGTGATTCTTAGGTGTGGATAGTGGTATGGGACGTTATCCATACGTTGCACAAAGTTTTACTAGAGGGTTGCTTGAGGTGAACGTGAAAAGCTAAAGGTAATGGGTTTAAATGTTGAACATGTCTATAATGTGGATAATGTCTTGTATGTTGGTTGTAACTCGTATTATGCCTCTTATACTTGTACTCACGAGGTTTTATCAAAAATGGCATACTAGCATGACTTTCGACAAAATATCCCCTTTAAAGCATGTTTTTGCATGGTCATCAAACTTAGTATATATTTGTGTGCTAACCAATATTCTCTTATTTTTACTACAAGTATAGGTTCTGGCAAGTTATCGTTTCTAGCTAGAAGTTGAAGTGCTTGGATAGAGTTTTCCTCCAAGACTTGGTATGTCCTCATAGATCGAGGACAAAGACTCTTTTTGTTCTAGTTCATTTATGTTTAAGACTTTGTAATAGACATTCTATGATTTTCTATTGTAATGGGACGTGACCCAATCTTGTTAAAGTTTGTCTTAGGATGGCCATGTGAGACTTAGTATGTAACACCCCGTATCCAAAAATAGAGATTTCAGATTTCTGGTGTTACAGGTGGCACTCACGGACACCATCCACGGACCGTAGATGGACTCATGGTCCATCCTGCAGGTCTGTGGTTCGTGACAGAAAACTTCCCCAGAACTCAGTCAGAATATTTGGCTAAGTCCCGACTCACGGACAGACCCACGGTCCGTAGATCAGACCACAGTCTGTGGTTAGTGTTCGTGGATCGAGATTTCCCTTACCCAGCCTCTGACACAACCTATGGTCGACCAGCACGGACCGTCATTCGATCTACGGTCCGTAGGTTTGATAGTAAATGAGGGTCAGCAGCCAGTTAGCTGAAAAATATTGATGGGTCAACTTCAGATGGTCATAACTATTATCACAAAATGCATTATGTGTCCCATAACATATGGTTAGATAGATAGTTGAATTATCTCTCCAATGCCACCGAGTTTGCTAAATTCTGACCTCCGAGTAAAAAATTATTCCTGTTTTAGTGAAGCCCTGTCGGGCAGACTCGACCTACGGACCCAATCAACGGACCGTCGATTGATTGACGGACCATAGGTTCATTCCGTCAGTCACTCCGACAGCAGTTACTTCAGAGGTCTTTTGGTCTTTTCCTATTTCATTTAACCCCTAAGATACGTCGTTTAGACCCTAAATCATGAGGTTTTAATCAGTTTAAGTCTAGAAACATAATTAGAACTTACCTTAGTCAAAATCATTAATCAAAACTTAGAAAAAGCAAGAGAGGAGAAAAAGGTCAAGAACCCTAGTTCAAGAACACAGCAAGATTTCTTTAGTTCCAGCCCCGAATTAGAAAGATTTCTCCGTGGAATTCGTCACCAGGTATGTGTGATTGGACTAGTGGGTTTCTTTCGCCCATTAGGTCCATAGAATTCAGTCATATTCTTGATTCCATGATTATGAACAGACCTAGGGTTTCTTGAATTACAGCAGATCATCATGAATTAGTTATTTAAATGTTCCTAATCAGATTATCATGTTATTGCTCAGTTTCTTGCATAAATTTCAGAACCCTAGCTATGTATTTCTTTAGTTCTTGAATTACACATGCTAGGACAGATATCTCAGTTATTCAGTTATACATGCCTTAGTTATAAATGCATCATTATCAGATTAATTGTTGCATTCTCAGTTTGCATGTTCAGTTTTGAGCTATCCAGTATTTACAGAAATTCAGTCATAACCAGTTAACCACTGAATTCATTGGGAGTAGCATAATACCGAGTTGGACTAGGGTTCAGCGTACCCATATAGTCCTAGAACTACGAGCCACGTAGGTGTAAGTCCCCTCTGTGGGCAACATCAGTTTAGTGATCACGCCAGCATGCCTCTATACCTCTGGCAGGGTATATTGGGTCCTCTCGATGGGGCGTATACATAGGACTCCACATTTAGCTCATGTGGTTTTATGTTGGTTATTAGTAACTCCCACAGTTCAGTCAGACTCTATTGCATTGACCATATTTCAGTACAGTCAGTATTCAGTCTCAACATGTTATAAATTTGGTCATTGCATCAGTTAGCTCAGTATTCAGTATTTTCAATATATATATCATGTTCAGATTATTTCATTGCTTCATTGCTTTGTTCAGTTATATGTTATTTCAGCTTTACTCTATCCTGCATGCTCAGTACCCTCAAGTACTGACGCATACGTGCGCTACATCTTCTCCTGATGTAGGTTCAGGTTCTCAGCATCTAGATCACGCTTAGATCGATTCCCGATCTTCAGTTCAGCAGTATCAGTGGTGAGTCCTCATTCTTCGAGGATTAGTGACATGTTTATCTTTATCGCTTTTAGTCTTTAGTTTCAGTTTTTCTAGATTTAGTTGGGGCATGTCCCAACATTTCTAGTTAGTTTAGAGGCTTAATTCAGACATAGTTAGATTCAGTTTAGTATTGAGTTAATAACTTCTTTGTATTAAACTCACCAGTTTTCATATATCTCAGTTTTAGTATATGGGTATTCCCCATCTCTTTAGATTTATTTATGATTTAGCTTCCGCATCAGTTTATTATCTTTAGTATGCTCATGATCATGCCAGCAGGGTTAGCTTGGGATCACTTGTGGTCCTAGGTCCCGTGTCCGCGTCTAAGGGGTAGTTCGGGGCGTGACAAACTTGGTATCAGAGCATTAGGTTTAAGTGTCCTAGGATGTCTGAAAAGCCGCATTAAGTATAGTCATTTTCATGGGTGTGAAGTGTACCACATCTAATAAGAGGGAGGCTACAAAGTGATTTTAGGAAAACTTCACTTTCTTATTACTCTTATCGTGCGTAAAGTATGATCTAATTCCATTCTAACTCGACGTTCTACGTTTCAGTGATCATGCCTCCTCGTAGAGCCTATGCCAGGAATGCGAATACCAGGAATGCAAATGCAGCTCCTCCAGGTCCGAATCAGGAAGTCTCAAATGCTGAATTCAGGAATGTCATTCAGATGTTGGCTCAGAGTGTCGCTAACCAGAACAATCAGCGGGTTCAAGCTCCTGTGAATAAATGGTGGATCAGCAACAGTAAGGGTCTATGACTTTGTTAGGATGAATCCGCCTGAGTTCTTAGGATCACAGACTGGTGAAGATCCCCAGAATTTCTTGGATGAGATCAAGAAGATCTTTGAAGTGATGTAGGTCACTGGGAATGATCGGGTTGAGTTGGCATCTTACCAACTTAAGGATGTGGCTCATATCTGGTATACTCAGTGGAAGGAGAATAGGGGTAAAGATGCCGCTCCTATTACTTGGATTGTTTCAACGAAACCTTTCTGGACAGGTTTTTCCCCATAGTGTTGAGAGAAGCAAGGGCCCATGAATTTATGAACTTAAGGCAGGGTAACATGACTGTCCAAGAGTATGGGCTCAAGTTTAACCAACTCTCCAGGTATGCTCCTCACATGGTTGCTGATTCCAGGGCTCAGATAAATAAGTTTTTGTATGGAGTGTCAGACTTAGTGAAAACAGAGTGCAGGAATGCTATATTGTTGGGAGACATGAACATCTCTAGGCTCATGACTCATGCTCAGTAGGTTGAGGGTGATAAGCTTAGGGAACACGCTAAGGAGACTAAGAAAGCAAGAACAGGTAACTATGAGTATTCCCAACAGAAATCGGGTGGTGGAAATCGCTCGCATTTTTAGTAGAAGTCTTCGACTCCAGCCCCTTCATCAGCTAGTGTTCCATCCCCCAGGTTCCGTAATGATCAGAAAGGTAGGGCGTCAGACTCTAAGTCTCAAGGTAGTGTTTCAGGCACCAAAACCTACCCAACTTGACCGAAATGTAGTAAGAACCATCCGGGCGAGTGCCTTGCAAGTAAGGAAGGATGCTTTGGGTGTGGTTAGTCTGGTCATAGATTGAAGGACTGTCCTTCTAGATAGGGTCAAATAGGAAATAATGGTAGAGCTCAGTCTACAACATCAGCAGCACCAACAAGTCGCCTAACTCAGCAGGGTAACTCTTCTGGTACTGGTGGCGGACAACGCCAAAAGAGGCTTTATGCTCTTCAGGCTCGTCAAGATCAGGAAGATTCTCCTGATGTAGTCACTGGTATGTTACGAGTCTTTGATCTTGATGTATATGTTTTATTAGATCCAGGGGATACTGTTTCTTTTGTAACTCCTTATATAGCAGTCCAATTCAGTGTTAGCCCAGAAACTCTTTCAGAACCCTTCTCAGTCTCTACTCCAGTCGGTGACCCAGTTATAGCTCAAAGGGTATATAAAAATTGCCCTGTCACAGTCTCTCAGAAAGTCACCTCAGCAGATCTTGTAGATTTAGAAATGGTAGACTTCGATGTCATTCTAGGCATGGATTGGTTACATTCATGTTTTGCCTCAGTTGACTGTAGAACTAGGATTGTTCGTTTTCAGTTTCCAGACGAACCAATCTTAGAATGGAAGGGTAGTAGCTTAGCGCCTATGGGTCGATTCATTTCTTACCTTAAGGCCAGAAAGATGATCTCTAAGGGTTATCTCTTTCATCTAGTTCGGGTTAAGGATTCTAGTTTCGAATTCCCAACTCTTGAGTCAGTTCCTATAGTCAGTGAGTTTCCAGAAGTGTTTCCAGAAGATCTTCCCGGAGTTCCTCTCGAAAGGGAAATCGACTTTGGAATAGATCTCCTTCCAGATACCCATCCTATATCTATTCCACCTTACAGAATGGCTCCAGCTGAGCTTAAGGAATTGAAAGAGCAGTTGAAAGACCTTCTAGATAAGGGCTTCATCAGACCTAGTATTTCGCCATGGGGTGCACCAGTGTTGTTCGTAAAGAAGAAAGATGGTTCTCTCAGGATGTGCATTGACTATAGGCAGTTGAACAAGGTCACAATCAAGAATAAGTATCCTATCCCCAGGATTGATGACTTGTTTGACCAACTTCAGGGTGCTAGTCATTTCTCAAAGATAGACCTCATATCAGGTTATCATCAGCTTAGAGTCAGAGATAGTGACATTCCGAAGACAACCTTCAGAACTCGGTATGGTCATTACAAATTTGTAGTTATGTCATTTGGACTAACCAATGCTCATGCAGCTTTCATGGATTTGATGAACAGAGTGTTCAAGAAGTACTTGGATTTGTTCGTTATCGTCTTTATTGATGATATCTTTATTTACTCTAGGAATGAGGAAGAACATGCAAGTCATTTGAGAGTTGTTCTACAAACTCTCAAAGACCACCAGTTATTTGCAAAATTTAACAAGTGCGAATTTTGGTTACAATCAGTTGCCTTCCTTGGGCATATTGTGTCTAGTGAAGGAATTCGAGTAGATTCCCAGAAGATAGAAGCAGTGAAACAATGGCCCAGACCTACCTCTGCTACAGATATCAGAAGTTTCTTAGGTCTAGCAGGTAATTACAGAAGGTTTGTGGAAGGATTTTCATCCATAGCCTCACCATTGACTAGGTTGACTCAGAAAAAGGTTAAGTTCCAATGGTCAGATGATCGTGAGAAAAGCTTTGCAGAACTGAAAACTAGGTTGACTACAACTCCTGTCTTGACTCTACCAGAGGGTTCAGATGGTTATGTGATCTATTGTGATACATCCAGAGTCGGCCTAGGTTGTGTGTTGATGCAGCGAGGTAATGTTATAGCTTATGTTTCTAGACAACTTAAGGTGCATGAGAAGAATTATCTAACTCATGACCTCGAGCTTGCAGCAGTGGTATTTGCACTCAAGATTTGGAGACACTACTTGTATGGTGTTCATGTAGATGTGTTCACAGACCATAAGAGCCTTCAGTATGTGTTCACCCAGAAAGAGTTGAATCTTCGCCAGAGAAGATGGCTTGAGTTCCTCAAAGATTATGACATGAGTGTGCATTACCATCCGGGTAAGGCGAATGTAGTAGCAGATGCTCTTAGCAGATTATCCATGGGTAGTGTAGCACATGTTGAGGAAGAAAGAAGAGATTTAGCAAAGGATGTTCACAGACTTGCTCGCCTAGAAGTTCGTCTTATGAGCATATCAGGTGGTGGTGTAACGGTTCAGAATGGGGCAGAATATTCTTTGGTAGTAGAGGTTAAGGAAATGTAAGATAGTGATCTAATCTTTCTTGAACTTAAGGGTGCAGTCCACAATCAGAGAGTGGAGGTTTTCTCCCAAGGGGGAGATGGTGTACTTCGCTATCAAGGTAGATTGTGTGTTCCTGATGTGGGTGAATTGAGACAGCATATTCTTACAGAAGTCCACAATTCCAGATATTCTATTCATCCAGGCGCCACTAAGATGTACCGTGATCTGCGGGAAGTCTATTGGTGGAATGGTATGAAAAGAGATATAGAAGACTTTGTGGCTAAGTGCCCCAATTGTCAGCAAGTCAAGGTAGAACATAAGAAACCAGGAGGTATGACTCAAAAGATTGACATTGCTACTTGGAAGTGGGAAGTGATCAACATGGACTTCATCACAGGTTTACCTCGTACTCGTAGACACCATGACTCCATTTGGGTGATTGTTGATAGGGTTATTAAGTCTTCTTGCTTTTTGGCGGTCAAGACTACAGATTTGGCGGAGGATTACGCCAAGCTTTACATTAATGAGATTGTGAGGTTGCACGGAGTTTCTTTGTCTATCATCTCAGATAGAGGTCCTCAGTTTACATCTCATTTCTGGAAGTCATTTCAGAAAGGTCTTGGTACTCAGGTTAATCTTAGCACAGCATTTCATCCGCAGATGGATGGTCAGGCAGAGCGTACCATTTAGACCTTAGAGGACATGTTGAGAGCTTGTGTGATCGACTTCAAGGGTAGTTGGGATGATCACCTTCCTCTGATTGAGTTCGCCTACAACAATAGTTACCATTGCAATATTCAGATGGCCCCTTATGAGGCATTGTATGGGCGTAGATGTAGATCTCCAGTTGGTTGGTTTGAAGTAGGTGAAGCAGCCTTGATAGGACCAGATTCGGTCCTTGATGCTATAGAAAAAGTGCAACTCATTAGAAAGAGACTTAAGACTGCTCAGAGTCGCCAGAAGTCTTATGCAGATGTGAGAAGAAGGGAACTAGAGTTCCAAGTTGATGATTGGGTTTTCTTGAAAGTGTCACCTATGAAAGGGGTGATGAGATTTGGCAAGAAAGGAAAGCTCAGTCCCAGATATGTAGGCCCTTACCGGATCTTGAAAAGGATTGGTAAAGTTGCTTATGAGTTAGAGATGCCAGCAGATTTAGTAGCAGTGCATCCAGTCTTTCACATTTCTCTTTTGAAGAAGTGTGTGGGTGATGCAGCATCTATAGTGCCATTAGAGAGTGTGGCCGTGAAAGATAGCCTTTCTTATGAAGATGTACCAGTTGAGATTCTCGATCGTCAGGTTAGAAGGTTGAGAAACAAAGAAGTCGCTTCAGTCAAGGTTTTGTGGAGGAGTCAGTCCGTAGAGGGAGCTACTTGAGAAGCAGAAGCAGCCATAAAGTCCAAGTATGCTCACCTCTTTCCTTCCGATTCCATTCCAGCTTAAGGTAATAGTTCCTCTTCAGTTTTTCAGTCATTCATGCGAAAATTCATTCTTAGAATCATGTTCCTTTAGTTTGTACTTGCATTTTCAGCGTATTTGCATGTTCTTGGATCTCAGTTCAGTTAGAAATTCAGTTCTCAGTGTTTAGTGGTAGGGATTGCAGCCCTCTCCCTCAATTTCAGCTAGATTAGTCTTCATTCAAGGACGAATGGTCCCAAGGGGGAGATAATGTAACACCCCGTATCCCAAAATAGAGATTTCAAATTTCTGGTGTTACAAGTGGCACTCATGGACACCATCCATGGACCGTAGATGGACTCACGGTCCATCCTGCAGGTCCGTAGTTCGTGACAGAAAACTTCCCCAGAACTCAGTCAGAAAATTTGGCAAAGTCCCGACTCACGGACAGACCCACTGTCCGCAGATCAGACCACGGTCCGTGGTCTATATCTGTGGATCGAGACTCCCCTTACCCAGCCTCTGACACAACCTACGATCGACCAGCACAGACCATCATTCGATCCACGGTCCGTAGGTCTGACCGTAGATTAGGGTCAGCAGCCAGTTAGCTGAAAAATATTGATGGGTCAACTTCAGATGGTCAAACCTCTTAGCACAAAATTAATTATGTGTCCCATTACCTATGGTTATATAGATAATTGAATTATATTTCCAACGCCACCGAGTTTGCTAAATTCTGACCTCCGAGTAAAAAGTTATGCCCGTTTTAGTGAAGCCCTGTCGGGCAGACTCGACCTACGGACCCAATCGACGGACCGTCGATTGATTGACGGACCGTAGGTCCATTCCGTCAGTCACTCCGACAGCAGTTAATTCAGAGGTCTTTTTCTCTTTTCCTATTTCATTTAACCCCTTAGATACGTCATTTAGACCCTAAATCATGAGGTTTTAATCAGTTTAAGTCTAGAAACATAATTAGAACTTACCTTAGTCAAAATCATTAATCAACACTTAGAAAATTAGAAGCAAGAGAGGAGAAAAAGGTCAAGAACCCTAGTTCAAGAACGCAGCGAGGTTTCTTCAGTTCCAGCCCCGAAATAGAAAGATTTCTCCATGAAATTCGTCACCAGGTATGTGGGATTTGACTAGTGCGTTCCTTTCGCCCATTAGGTCCCTAGAATTCAGTCAGATTTTGATTCCATGATTATGAACAGACCTAGGGTTTCTAGAATTACAGCAGATCATCATGAATTAGTTATTTAAATGTTCCAAATCAGATTATCATGTTATTGCTCAGTTTATCGCATAAATTTCAGAACCCTAGCTATGCATTTCTTTAGTTCTTGAATTACACATGCTAGGCCAGTTATCTCAGTTATTTAGTTATACATGTCTCAGTTATTAATGCATCATTATCATATTAATTGTTGTATTATCAGTTTGCATGTTCAGTTTCGAGCTATCCAGTATTTACAAAAATTTAGTCATAACCAGTTAACCACTTAATTCATTGGGAGTAGCATAATACCGAGTTGGACTAGGGTTCAGCGTACCCATATAGTCCCAGAACTACGAGCCACGTAGGTGTAAGTCCCCTCTATGGGCAACATCAGTTTAGTGATCACGCCAGCATGCCTCTATACCTCTGGCAGGGTATATTGGGTCCTCTCGATGAGGCGTATACATAGGACTCCACATTTAGCTCATGTGGTTTTATGTCGGTTATTAATAACTCCCACAGTTCAGTCAGACTCTATTGCATTGACCATATTTCAGTAAAGTTTGTATTCAGTCTCAGCATGTTATAAATTTGGTCATTGCATCAGTTAGCTCAGTATTCAGTATTTTCAATATCTATATCATGTTCAGATTATTTCATTGCTTCATTGCTTTGTTCAGTTATATGTTATTTCAGCTTTACTCTATCCTGCATGCTAAGTACCCTTCAAGTACTGACGCATACGTGCGCTACATCTTCTCCTGATGTAGGTTCAGGTTCTCAGCATCCAGATCACGCTTAGATTGATTCCCGATCTTCAGTTCAGTAGCATCAGTGGTGAGTCCTCATTCTTCGAGGACTAGTGACATGTTTATCTTTATCGCTTTTAGTCTTTAGTTTCAGTTTTTCTAGATCTAGTTAGGGCATGTCCCAACATTTCTAGTTAGTTTAGAGGCTTAATTCAGACATAGTTAGATTCAGCTTAGTATTGAGTTAATAACATCTTTGTATTAAACTCAACAGTTTTCATATATCTCACTTATAGTATATGGGTACTCCCCATCTTTTCAGATTTATTTATGATTTAGCTTTCGCATCAGTTTATTATCTTTAGTATGCTCATGATCATGCCAGCAGGGTTAGCTTGGGATCACTTGTGGTTCTAGGTCCCGTGTCTGCGTCTAGGGGGTAGCTCGGGGAGTGACATAGTATTTCCGCTGCTTTAACAAAGAGTTTTTAATAGTTTGGTTTTGAATAAAGTTTTTAATTCCGCACTATTTTCTATTGTCTATGCAATGAATGAGCTAAGAGGCTTGTATTAGACCCCTTTAGTGTCCAGTACTCCGTGTTACGACTAAGGGGTGGTTTCGAGTCGTGACAATCTTGGTATTAGATTATAATATTTTGGAAATGGTTTTTAGGATCAATGTCACAAAGGCGACGTCTAGTAGAGTCTTGTTCATATGTGTGAGTCGCGACACATCTATGAGCGAGAGGCTATAGGATGATAGAAAGTTACACTTCTTTCTTCATACTTCAAATCATGCCGTAAAGCTTAAGTCCATAAGTTCTCTCTCTTATTCCTTATCCGGTGGTCTTGAAGATGTGACTACTTAAAGGGCTAATGTTGCAAGGATCGAGGGAGGAAAATGTGAGTTTTGATGTTAGTTGTGGTTATGTGACTAGATGAGTCTTGTTATGGTAAATTTGAGGAGTTATATTGTGATGTAGTCTTTAGCATGAATGGGTTGCTATATGATTATGTGTGTTGTCGGTAGAAGGTTATGATGAGTTTGGAGGTAAGTTGAAGGTTTTGACGAATGAGGTGTTTTAGACATGTCTTGATGTGATAGGTGAGTAGACTCCTTAAAAGAAGGTGTAAGTGTGATTTTACCTTGGTTTAAAATCACTTTGGGTGATGAGTGTGAAGGTTTAGAATTGAAAGATGTGATATTGTAAATAGTTTGTATAGGCTTACCCCTAAGGGGGGAGATAAAGTGCTTAGATGTCAAGGTCGTTAAGTGTCCTTGATTTTCTTGAGATATGCTTTCTTGTTTCACCTTAGGAGATGTAGTGAGTTTGAGGAGTTTAGACCTGGTGTGGTAGACTCATATGAGACCTTGAGTGGTGTTGGTAGGGTTGGTTGTGAGCAACAGTTGCTTAATGAGGACCTTCCTAGTTTAAAAGTACCGGTATGTTGATGATTTAATTTAAGTTGTGGATGTCTTGATTTAGGTTCCCTTGTGGTGTTCATGTTGACCTTAGTTGGATTTACTCCTAAGTGGAGGATAGTATGTTCAATAGTAAGGTTGTTGAGACTGTTGATATCCTTATCTCTTTCCTTCTATTCTTATTCACGATTGAGACCTAGAGTTCCTAGTATATTGTTACACATTTTGGAGACTTATGAGAATGAGTTTACATAGTCTCCTTATGTTGTGCATATTTTAATTGAATTCTTGTATAGTTGAGAAAAAATGTGTTTTCAAATTGTGTTCCTCATTATGATTTACATCTACGATGAGTTGCCTAAATGATACATAAGTTGACTTGTTGAGCATGCTTAAATGTGTTCTTGAAAGAGTTGCATACTGTGCTTAAAGTTGTTGTAATGAGCATGATGTGACATGGAGAAGGAAGTTCCTCCAATGAAATGAGAAATCTGAAGTTTTGGTGCATGATGCGTTGTGAATGTGGTTCCTACCTTCTTGTTGTGTTTTGAGACTATTGATGTGGAGTTGAAGTTTCCTCCTATGTTTATGGATTTGTATTGATGTTGTAAGCATAATTGTGGGCTGCTAGTCTTGAGTCGTTACCCCTTAATGTTTTAAAGTGTCACTCGAGGATGAATGTTCGTAAGAGGGGGATAATGTAACGACCCTAAAAACAAACTAGTGAAACTAGAGCTTGACTTGTGTTCGTTTATGTTCGTCTAGTGTTTTGATGGTGTTTTATGTTGTCCCGAGCCGTGGTTGAGGTATTTAGGGCTTAGACGTCAAGATACGACTCCCCAAAGACCACCCTAAGGGTCCTTAAGGAGTACCCTAAGTCTAGACCCCAAGGAAACCATGAGTTTGCCTCAAAGGGGGTGACCTACGGATGGGATTGACGCTCGGTAGGTCCATCCATGCCTAGTGGATGGTCTCCGTAGGTCAAGACCCTCAAATGAGGGTCTCTGAACCGAACCACGAAGGGGCAGTACGGTCCCGTCAATCCATCAATGGTCCGTCGATTTTGACTTGTGGATTGGACCTGTAATCTAGTTTGTGGGTTCGGATAAGTGAAGGGTGAATTGGTAAATTCACCCCAAGTCTTTTAAATTGCATGGACGGTTATTTTAAGTGTTTTTAGGTATTTTAAGTGTATTAAAACATTAATATCCTAATTAAGAATTCATTCTTCATATTTCCCCAAATCGAAACCCTTCTCTCCTAAATAGTTCTCTCTAGAAACTCCATTGGAGGTTAAGGGAAAGTTCAAGCTAGGGTTGAGGATTTCAAGGTGTTTCTTCTTCAATTTCAATGGATTTTTCTAGTATAAGGTATGGTGATCCTTCATCTAGGGTTAGTTTTTACCCAAGAGTCAATTCCAAAGATGTTTCCAAGATTTTCAAGTATCACCAAAAACCTAGATTTCACTTAAATTCAAGGGTTCTTGCATCAAACGATTTCAAATGATAAAGTATGATTTGATTGATGTTTAATTGATGGTTTTAAGATGAAAAACTCTCTGAACCCATGATTTCTCTAAATTCCTAAAATTTGGCTTATGAAGTGGGTTTTATGATTATGAATGAATGTTGATGGAATTATGCTTAGATTGAGTAGTATTATTGATTTCTATTATTATCTATGCCAATCTATGGTGAATTTTTGGAGGATTGAGTAATGGTAAATATGGCTTTGGAGAAAGGTAATTTGTGACCTAATTCTCATGTAGTAGAATTACTCTTGAATTGTTGATCCACTTGAAAGGTAGAGGTGTTTACATTACATTGTATAATGATACACTTGAAAGGTGGAGGTGTTTACATTACATTGTATATTGATCCACTTGAAAGGTGGAGGTGTTTACTAAAATGGACATTGTGATCATGGCCTTGAAGGCATTATATGAGGAATTGAAGTATTGTCATGAGGTTGTGTATATGATTGTCTAATGTGAAGAACTTACATGTGATTCAATGATAGAATGATGAACATGTATTCAATGTATTTGTGTTACTATTGAAAGTCTATTTCTCAATTTGACACTCATGAGTGATAATGATGAATGTGAAGGGTTTCTATATTGTAGTTCTTGAATCTAGAATTGGTTGACTTTTGCTTCCTTTTTCGAGAATAATGAATGTGTCTTGACTTGATGAATATGAATCGATAGGCTATGGCATTCCATCCATATATGAGTGATGGATGTGACTTGACTTGATGACTATGAATTGATAAGATTTATGCATTCTTTTCATAAATGATCTAATGTAATGAAGACTCTAGAATCGATAGCCTAGTGGCATTCTTTTCTAAATGAGTCAATGTACCATGAATCGATAGGCTAGTTGCATTTCTTTCATGAGTATAAGAATGTAATGAGGGACCATGAATCGATAGGCTTATAGCACTCCTTTCATATAGACCCTAGAGCTATCCTTGAATGTACCACAGATCGATAGGCTTATAGCATTCCTTCCTTGGCAATGACGTATCATGGGTCGATAGGTCTATGGCATTCCTCCCTAATACACTAATGTAATGTGAATGAAATAATCTATGGGAATGTAGGCTAAGCACCGAGTAGATATGGTTAGATGGAAACTCTCCCAATGTTAGGCTAGAGTTCCAATTAACATCTTTCTATTTCATAACTATGTGCCCAAATTGGATATTAGCAAGCGGATTTCATCCAAGCTAAGGATTTATCTGAGTTAATGTTATCGTTCTACCTTATGCAAGTGGAACACCTTTTTACAGTGTGGGGCTATATGACACCAAATTCCATGTCTATCTTGCATAGTCTATGTCGGTTAAATGCTTATTCCCATCATGTCAGATGTGCACTCTAGTTACTTGATAGGTACTACAAAGTGTAGGTAGTAGTATGGGATACTATCTGTCAATAGCAGGAGTAGGCTTTGAAGGTGCTATAGGAAGTTCTTTAAGTCCTAATGACTAAATGTGTGAAAGCCCTCTAAATGCATGAAGGTATCCTAAATGAATCTAATGAAGATTGTTGACTTATTGTCTAAATAAAATGATGAATGAGTAGTTTATATTAATGAAATGAGTTACTTAGCATGTTGTGTTGAATTGTAAAGGTTCTTATTTGTTGTAGCCTTAAGGAACACCTAGGTGTGTATGAACATGTAGTATGGTCTGCCACTTCATGTCTTACTTAGGTGTATCTTAGGGTAACTTTAGGTATACGTCCTAAGATGATGAAATGACTTACTTGACTCATGTTCTTATGTGTTGTATGTTGGTATTAGTTGAGCATGATTAGTTGTAATATGA
The DNA here is from genome assembly GCF_019186545.1 of Solanum stenotomum. NCBI lineage: Eukaryota > Viridiplantae > Streptophyta > Magnoliopsida > Solanales > Solanaceae > Solanum > Solanum stenotomum. The sequence continues at coordinate 14,902,160 of NC_064290.1, forward strand.
AGCTTGATTAATGGTGAGTTCACTTTTGGTGACGTTAGGGTGATGCTTAGGTGTGGATAGTGGTATGGGACGCTATCCATACATTGCACAAAGTGTTACTTGAGGGTTGCTTGGGGTGAAGGTGAAAGGGTAAAGGTAATGGGCTTATATGTTGAACATGTCTATGATGTCGAAAATGTGTTGTATGTAGGTTGTAACTTCTATTATACCTCTTATAATTGTATTCATGAGGTTTTTTTTATCAAAAATGGCATACTAGCATGACTTTCTACAAAATGTCCCCTTTAAAACATGTTTTTGCATGGTCATCATACTTCATATTTACGCAAATCAAAATCCTTCTCTCCTAAATAGTTCTCTCTAGAAACTCCATTGGAGGTCAAGGGAAAGTTCAAGCTAGGATTGGGGATTTCAAGGTGTTTCTTCTTCGATTTCATGGGATTGTTCTAGTATAAGGTATGTTGATCCTTCATCTAATGTTAGTTTTCAACCTAGAGTCAATTCCAAAGATGTTTCCAAGGTTTTCAAGTTTCACCAAAAACTAAGATTTCACTTCAATTCATGGCTTCTTGCATCAAACAATTTCAAATGATAAAGTATGATTACATTGATGTTTAATATATGGTTTTAAGATGAAAAAATCTATGAACCCATGGTTTCTCTAAATTCCTAGAATTTAGCTTATGAAGTGGGTTTTATGATTATTAATGAATGTTGATGGAATTATGCTTAGATTGAGTAGTATTGTTGATTTCTATTATTATCTATCCCAATCTATGGTGAATTTTAGGAGAATTGAGTTATAGTGATTATTGCTTCGAAGAAGGGTAAGTTGTGACCTAATTCTGATGTAGTAGAATTACTCTTGAATTGTTGATCCACTTGAAAGGTGGAGGTATTTACATTAAATTGTATATTGATCCACTTGAAAGGTGGAGGTGTTAACATACATGTGCATTGTGATCATGGCCTTGAAGGCATTATATGAGAAATTGAAGTATTGTCATGAGGTAGTGTATATGATTGTATAATGTGAAGGACTTACATGTGATTCAATGATAGTATGATTAACATGTATTTAATATATTTTTTTTAGTATTGAAAGTGTATTTCTCAATTTGATACTCATGAGTGATAACGATGAATATGAAGGGTTTATATATTGTAGTTGTTGAATCTAGAATTGGTAGGCTTATGCATCCTTTTTATAGAATAATGAATGTGTCGTGACTTGATGAATATGAATCGATAGGCTATGGCATTCCTTCCATATATGAGTGATGAATGTGCCTTGACTTGATGGCTATGAATTGATAGGTTTTATGCACTCTTTCCATAAATGATCTAATGTATTGAAGACTCTAGAATCGATAGGTAAGTGGCATTCTTTTCTAAATGAGTCAATGTACCATGAATCGATATGCTAGTGGCATTCCTCTCAAGAGTATAAGAATGTAATGAGGGACCATGAATCAATAGGCTTATAGCATTCCTTTCATATGGACCCTAGAGCTATCCTTGAATGTACCACAGATCGATAGGCTTATAGCATTCCTTCCTTGGTAATGATGTATCATGGGACGATAGGCCTATGGCATTCCTCTCTAATACACTAATGTAATGTGAATGAAATAATCAATGGGAATGTAGGCTAAGCAACGAGTGGATATGGTTCGATGGAAACTCTCCCAATGTTAGGCTAGAGTTCCAATGAACATTTTCCTTTCCCATTGTGCCCACTTAGGATATAAGCCAGCAGATTTCATCCAAGCTAAGGATTTATCCGAGCTACTGTTATCGTTCTACCTGAGGCAAGTGGAACACCTCTTTACGATGTGGGGTTATATGACATCGGATTCCATGTCTAGATTGCATGGTCTATGTCGGTTAAACACTTATTCCCATCATGTGAGATGTGCAGTCTAGTTACTTGATAGGTACTTAAAAGTGTATGTAGTGGTATGGGATGCTATCTATACATTGCATGAGTAGGATTTGAAGGTGCTATAGTGAGTTCTCTAAGTCCTAATGACTAAATATGTGAAAGCCCTATAAATGCATGAAGGTGTCCTAAATGAATCTAATGAAGATTGTTGACTTATTGTCTAAATAAAATAATGAATGAGTAGCTTATATTGATGAAATGAGTTACTTAGCATGTTCTGTTGAATTGTAAAGGTTCTTATTTATTGTTGCCTTAAGGAACACCTAAGTGTGTACCGGTAGTATGGTCTGCCACTTCATGTCTTACTTCGGTGTATCTTAGGGTTACTTTAGATATAGGTCCTAAGATGATGAAATGACTTACTTGACTTACGTTCTTATGTGTTGAATCTTGGTATTAGTTGTGCATGATTACTTGTAATATGAAGCATGATTAATGGTGAGTTCACTTTTGGTGACCTTAGGGTGATGCTTAAGTGTGGATAGTTGTATGGGACACTATCCATACATTGCACAAAGTGTTACTTGAGGGTTGCTGGGTGAAGGTGAAAAGGTAAAGGTAATGGGTTTTATGTTGAACATGCTATAATGTGGATAATGTCTTGTATGATGGTTGTCACTTGTATTATGCCTCTTATAATTGTACTCATGAGGTTTTATCAAAAATGGCATACTAGCATGACTTTCGACAAAATGTCCCCTTTAAAGCATGTTTTTGCATGGTCATCATACTTAGTATATATTTGTGTGCTAACCAATATTCTCTTATTTTTACTACAAGTATAGGTTCTGGCAAGTTATCGTTTCTAGCTAGAAGTTGAAGTGCTTGGATAGAGTTTTCCTCCAAGACTTGGTATGTCCTCATAGATCGAGGACAAAGACTCTTTTTGTTCTAGTTCATTTATGTTTAAGACTTTGTAATAAACATTCTGTAAGTTTCTATTGTAATGGGACGTGACCCAATCTTGCTAAAGTTTGTCTTAGGATGGCCATGTGAGACTTAGTATTTTCGCTGCTTTATGAAAGAGTTTTTAATAGTTTGGTTTTGAATAAAGTTTTTAATCCCGCACTATTTTCTATTGTCTATGTTATGAATGAGCTAAGAGGCTTGTATTAGACCCCTTCGGGGTCGAGTACGCCGTGTTACGACCAGAGGGTGCTCTAGGGTCGTGACAAACTTGGTATCAGAGCATAATATTTTGGAAATGGTTTTTAGGATCAAAGTTTAACTAGCCATGTCTAGTAGAGTCTTGTTCATTTGTGAGAGTCGCGACACATCTATGAGCGAGAGGCTATAGGACGATAGAAAGTTACACTCCTTTCTTCATTCCTTATTCGGTGGTCTTGAAGATGTGACTACTTAAAGGGCTAATGTTGCAAAGATCAGGGGAGGAAAAAGTGTTTTTGATGTTAGTTGTGGTTATGTGACTAGATGAGTCTTGTTATGGTAAATTTGAGGAGTTATATTGTGCTATAGTCTTTAGCATGAATGGGTTGCTATATGGTTATGTGTGTTGTTGGTAAAAGGTTATGATGAGTTTGGAGGTAAGTTGAAGGATTTGACGAATAAGATGTTTTAGAAATGTATTGATGTGTTGGGTGAGTAGACTCCTTAAAAGTGGGTGTAAGTTTAATTTTACTTTGGTTTAAAATCACCTAGGGTGGTGAGTGTAAAGGTTTAGTGATGTTTTGCTCCGACCTTAGAATTGAAAGACATGATATTATAAAGAGTTTTTATAGGCTTACCCCTA
>NC_064290.1:14909412-14911016 GCF_019186545.1 Solanum stenotomum
CAGGTAGATATCAACACTTTATGGACAATTACTTTAAACAAATAGAAAATTGTGTAGTGTACATTGATGATACATTATTATATTCCAAAACACAAGATGAACATATAAGATTATTAGGAAAATTTATACACATCATAGAATATTCAGGTATAAGTCTAAGTAAAAAGAAAGCTGATATAATGAAAAATCAAATAGAATTCTTAGGAATACAAATTGATAAAAACGGAATAAAAATGCAAACACATATAGTACAAAAAATAATTAACTCAAATTAACAACTAGACACAAAAAAGAAATTACAATCATTCTTAGGACTAGTAAATCAAGGAAGAGAATACATACCAAAATTAGCAGAGAATTTAAAACCATTACAACAAAAATTAAAGAAAGATATAGAATATCAGTTTGATAAAAAAGAACAAATACAAATACAAAAGGTAAAATTATTATGTAAAAACTTACCTAAACTATATTTTCTGAATGAAAACAAAAAATTTACTTATATAGTAGAATCAGATGCGAGTGAAAAAAGTTATGGAGGAATATTAAAATACAGATATGATGGCAATACGATAGAACACCATTGTAGGTATTATTCAGGGACATTTAATAATACAGAAATAAAATGGGAAATAAATAGAAAAGAACTATATTCAGTGTATAAGTGTTTATTATCATTTGAACCATATATTGTATATAACGAATTTATTATAAGAACAGATAATACACAAGTAAAATGGTGGCTAACAAGAAAAATACAAGATTTGGTAACAACAAAAGAAATAAGGAGATTGATATTAAATATATTAAATTTTACATTTACAATTGAAGTATAAAAACTGATAAGAATGTTATTGCAGATTACCTATCACGACAAAGCTACTCAGACTGAGACTGAGGAAGAAGATACAATTGAAAAGATACTCAAAGCCATTACTACACTTTGTACAAAAGTGGATAGTATGGACAACGAGATACAAAATCTAAAGACTGATGAAAATAATTTGAAGTCTTCAGCAGCATGACTATAAAAATGTGGAGCTACGTCGATCGGAAGACCAAAAAAACCCAGAGCTAAAAGGAGATGATGGGAAACTCCTTAAAACCCATAATGTTTGTTTAAATACAGATGCAGGTACAAGCAAACAAGTTAGCAATAAACAACATAAAAATGCGAACTTAAACCAGCTATTTGCAAAACCATTTACCCAAAGGACACCTAGACATATGTCCATAGAACCACAAACATCTACATACGCAGATAGTTTGCAAAACCAAAATGAGAAAAGACATATAACTACATCACACGAACCTATATCGAAAATATACACAAAATCCAAACTTATTTAAACCGCAACCCCATATCAACTACAAAAGAACCAAACCAAGATTATTTGACACAAAAGTTACAAGGATATAATAAGTTAATTGCACGGCCAAAAATTAACGCTAATTTAGTGAGAACATGTTACAACTACAGACTGTTAAATACCGTATACACATATGACGGAGAAGAAGTTAGTGGAATACCGGAGCTACACAAAGCATTCGTCACATACAAAAGAGTTACAAAAGGAAATTTATTTTATATAAAATTCTATACA
>NC_064290.1:14911543-14915175 GCF_019186545.1 Solanum stenotomum
CAAACCTCATGATACCCTTCATTGATCAAATTTTAAAGTATACCCAATCATCTACCTCAAACTTAAGATCTCTTCTTCTAACATCGGCATAGAACTTTTGTCGACTTTGAGTTGATTTCAACCTTTCTCCAATAAGTTGAACTCTATCCATGGCCTCATGCACCAATTCGAGGCCTATCAAATCAATCTCTCCTACTTTAAACCAACCTATGAGAGATCTACACCTCCTACCATAAAGAGCCTCAAATGGAGTCATACCAATTCTTGAATGATAGCTATTATTATATGCAAACTCAATCAAAGGCAAATGATCAGCCCAATTACCCTTGAAGTCAATCATACAAGCTCTCAACTATCTTCCGAAGTTTCGATAGTACACTCTGCTTTCCCAACATTTTGAGGATGAAAGGTCATTCTAAGATTAACACGAGTATCAGGACCCTTTTGGAAAAAATTGAAAAACTAAGAAGTACTTTGGGTTCCATGATCGGAGATAACGGATAGGGGCACTACATGCAACCTAACATACAACTTAGCATACTCCTCTGTCGAATAAGAAACCTTGAAGGGAATGAAATGATCTAACTTCTTCATACGATCCACAATAACCCAAATTGAGTCATGTTGCCATCGTGTGTGGGGCAAACAAATAATAAAGTCCATATTCAGATCTTCCCACTTCCAAGTAAGAATACTAATGACTTGGGACAAACCTCCTAGTTTTTTATGCTCAACGCTCACTTGTTGACAATTAGTACCCTTAGCCAAAAATTATGCAATATTGTTCTTTATTCCATTCCACCAATAGACCTCAAGCAAGTTACAGTAAATTTTGGTGGCTCCCAGGTGAATGGAATATCAAGAACTATGGGGTTCTCATTAGATTCTCTTTTTCAGGTCATCAACATTGGGAACACATAAATAGTCTTGATATCAAATCACACGATCTCCCCCTTGGGAGAAAACCTCAGAGGATATCTTAAGCACTGTTTCCTTCAATTCAATCAAAATCGGACCAAAACCTTGCTTGGCTTTCACATCCGACACAAAGGAAGATTTTGAACCCTTATGACCAATAACACCACCTTTATTATAATCAACCAACCGGACACCCAATCGGGCCAATCTATGAACATCATGAATCAATTTTTTTTTATCATCATCAACATGAGCAACACTACCCTTTGATAGCTGACTAAAAGTATCCACCAACCACATTTTCCTTGTCACGGTGATAGAGGACACTCATGTCATAATTCTTTAGCAACTTAAGCCACCTCCTTTGGCAAACATTTAGATCTTTTTGCTAGAACACATATTGCAAACTCTTGTGGTCGATAAACACAACAACATGAACAACATATAAGTAATGCCTAACAGAACTGCCGCTAGTTGCAAATCATGAGTAGAATAGCTCTTTTCATGAATTTAAAGTTGTTGTGAACCATAATAAAGAACCTTCCTATTTCGCATAAGAACGCACCCTAGTCCAATCCTTGAAGCATCACAATGAACAACAAACCCATTGGACTTTTCCGGTAAAGTCAACATCGAAGCGGAGGTAAGGCTATCTTTCAACTCTTGGAAACTCTTCTCACACTCTTCTGACCATAAGAACTTAACTTTTTTTTGGGTCAACGCTGTCAAATGGAGAGGCAACCAAAGAAAATCATTCAACAAAACTTTAATAATAACCAGCCAAAACCAAGAAGCATTGAATATCAGAAAGGGATAGAGGTCTAGGTCAACTCTTAACCACATCCAACTTCTTAGGATCTACCTTTGTTTATCAACCTGCAAATCAGCCAACAACAACGCCAAATAACAAATCTACTACAAATAAACCAAATTTAAATCTAATTTCTCAATTAGAATTCTCAACCACCGTATTCCGACAACAACGCTCAAATTACCCTCCAAAACCTATTAAAAGAATGAGTGAATGTAGTCAGTAAAATAATGAACGAAGATTCGGGGTCGAATCCCAAAGGAAATGGTATATCGTGGAGAATTCCTTATCAAGAAATTTGGACTTTAAATTAGCTCATTTGCAATAGTAAGAACAATTGAGTGGATTTTACCACCAACTTAATATAAACCTTTGTTAATCGATTAATGCTATAACACTAATGTATCAAAGAAATCAAGAGTTAACATGCAATCTAGGGGTGCGGGGATTGGAAATTGATGTTACATAGGGGTGATTGTGCTACTCTATACTGATAAACATTCATGAATAGGCTAAGTCATCTTCGTTGACACTAATAATCTTTTGATCTCAAAGCATCTAATCATAGAATCTCCTTTTGGTCTCATCTAATTTTCAATCCTAAGAACCCAATACCTTACTCTATTCTCTCTTTCAAGAATAGCACAATACCACTACATTGAATCAACACCCAACCCCATTTAAGCATCCCTAGGTCTTGGGGTTTTAGCCACCCATCATAAAAAGAAAAGAAAATATACCTTTCATGAAAGTACCCATGGGTAACATAAAATTATGCAACTAAGAGTTAACTCACTTTGGATTCAACTTCAATTTATCAAATTTAGACTCCAAATTGTAAAGCCCCAAAAGCTAGAAAAGTGGTCTTCAATTGTAAGGTGTTCTTAGACTATCTCTTCTAAAAAAAGGGTACTTTTATCACGCTCTCTACTAAAAACAGTACTTATAAATTGTATCCTTTGAGCTATATATATTTTCCCAAGATTCGGCCAAAAAATCTATCAAGCAATAGACTCGGCGACATTAGTTGAGTCCACTAAACTTACTCAGTGAATTGCCCTATGCTCCTCAGCTCTCCTTGTAATGCTTTAGGCTTTAGGTGTTTGAACCTCAGTTGGCAAACTTGATTGAGTCAGCCATTCATGTTCGGCAAATCACTTAATACCACTTTGGTTCACCTTTTGAGAATTAAGTTTTTGTAGTGCACACTATCGTTTTGGGGGATGTGCTTCACGACCGTCGTTCTCACTCGGTGCATTGCCTTCTCTACTTGAGTCTGTCGAACTTCTTTAGTAGATACAAGTGTTATGCACTATCAATTTGGGCGAGGTCGTGCTTACTTGGTGATCAACCCTTCATTTTAGGCGATGAACAATATTCACTTTGCACTTCTTCTGTATTTTTTCCCATTCTTCCCAACATGAATCCTTTCCTTGTCCAATCTTCTTCATAGTTTAAAATCATCAACATTCTATTAGAAAAAGGGTAAAGTTAAGCATTGAAGACAACTCTTCCTCTTCCTCTTCCTCCTCCTCCTCCTCTTCCTCTTCCTCTTCCTCTTCCTCCTCCTCTTCCTCTTCCTCTTCCTCCTCCTCCTTCTCCTCCTCATCCTCCTCCTCCTCTTCCTTTTCCTCTTCCTCTTCCTCTTCTTCTTCCTCTTCTTCTTCCGCTTCTTCTTCCTCCTCTTCTTCTTCTTCTTCTTCTCCTTCTTCTTCTCCTTCTCCTTCTCTTTCTCCTTATCCTTCTCCTTCCTTCTCCTTCCTTCTCCTTCCTTCTCCTTCTCCTTATCCTTCTCCTTCCTTCTCCTTCTCCTTCTCCTTCTCCTTCTCCTTCTTCTTCTTCTTCTTCTTCTTCTTCTTCTTCTTCTTCTTCTTCTTCTTCTTCTTCTTCTTCTTCTTCTTCT
>NC_064290.1:14916629-14918663 GCF_019186545.1 Solanum stenotomum
TTATAGAGCTTGGAAAAATAGATTTAGAATACTGAAACAAGGCATGAACCATTATGATATTGATACACAAGTGAAAATTGTCATAGCTTGTGTAGTGTTACATAATTATTTGCGAGAATACCAAAGGGCTGGTGAAATATTTATGGTCTATGAGAATGAAAATATAGTGGCGGATGATATTGACCAACAAATGGCTCAAAGTAACAATGTTGATTGTCTTCTCGGTCACATGATCGAGAGATGCAAGTTCAACATGAGAAAATTGTCCGTACTATGAGGAGGATTATATTAAAGACTAGTACACTATAATTTATATTCAATTTTTTTTATTGAATTAAATTTGATGGATTAAAGTTATGTGAAACAATTACTTAAATGGAGAACAAATAGCTTTGTAATAATTTTTTGCGTGATTTTATAAATTTTTGTCTATTTGGTAAGATTTAATAAACAATTGGGGCTATTTTAATAGTTTTACAACCTATAGAAATCTTATGTTTATGAGAAAATATACAACACAAAATATTGATATCGCATGTCCAAACAAAACTTCAATTTCATCTCATAATTTCATATCATGATTCCATATCATGATACCATATCGCATGGCGAATCAGGCCCTAAGAGTTGATTTGCACGTTGGAGCATTCTTGTTTATTTAAATCAATAATATTAGTCAAAGGCACATCTGAAATATCATATTTTTTTAATTCTTTTATTATCAAAACTATCATGCATTTACTTTTCCTACTTCAACCACCACCAATTGTTTATCAAAACACTTATGAATTATAAGTTGTTTCTTATTCCTACATGAATAATCACCATAACTGACCCAAATGAAAAGAGAGATAGTTTTTTTTAGTTGAGTGGGGTGGGGAGGCTTAGAAAATGGGTGTGACAATCTCTTAAAGTTGTGTTGTATTTTTCCCATTTATTTTTTAAGAAAATTGTTTTTAGATTTATTAATTCAATCAATATCGATTTGCTAATGAAAAGAGAAAATAGACACCATTTGTTCAACAATAAAGGTATAATATATGCACCTTTATTAGACGTAGAGGGTACACATATATGCGTACATGTCATAAGTAGTAATTAAATTTGGTAATTAAGAAAGTTTCTCAGTCCCTGAAGAAACCAAAAACACTTCAATAACTCATTCATTAGCAGTGAGTAAATCAAAAAATGCATAAAATATGTAGTGACAACAAACTAATAAGGACATTCATTCAAGCAATGCTCAAGTTCTGAATTATAAGTTGTTTCTTATTCCTACTTGAATAATCACCATAACCGACCCAAAATAGACCCAAATGAAAAGATAGATAGTTTTTTTTTTAGTTGAGTGGGGTGGGGAGTCTTAGAAAATGGGTGAGACAATCTCTTAAAGTTGTGTTGTATTTTTCCCATTTATTTTTTAACAAAATTGTTTTTAGATTTATTAATTCAAACAATATCGATTTGTTAACGAAAAGAGAAAATAGAAACCATTTGTTCAACAATGAAGGTATAATATATGCACCTTTATTAGACGTAGAGGGTACACATATATGTATAACATGTCATAAGTAGTAATTAAATTTGGAAACTAAGAAAGTTTCACAGTCCCTACAAAACTGAAGAAACCAAAAACACTTTAATAACTCATTCATTAGCAGTGAGTAAATCCAAAAATGCATAAAATATGTAGTGACAACAAACTAATAAGGACATTCATTCAAGCAATGCTCAAGTTCTAAAATAAATGTTACAATAAGGCAGAACAAAGAGTTATAATATTACATCAACCTTTCTTGCCGGCTTTGCAATTTAAACTTTTAAGCAAAAGATCAAGATCTAATTAAATCTATGTAGACAATATCTGCTCTAGGTGATGCAAGTGAAATTGTGGATAGATATTAAATTGAGATTTTTGTTGATTTCAATAATAATGCACTTTATTTCTTATCAAGATAGTCTGGGGATTTCAGTTTGCTTTGTTTTTTCATTGATTTGACAATATAAATAGTAATCCCATCAAGATTGTTTGGA
>NC_064290.1:14918763-14941717 GCF_019186545.1 Solanum stenotomum
TGGTTAAAGTAAAGTCTAAACCATTTTCCTCGTGGGATCGACCCCAACCTACAAGTTGGGTTCTTTACTTGATAACGATCGCTTATACTTCTGTAGGAAGGTGTAATTTGAGCGTATCAAGGATTTGTGTGGGTGTCAATCACGATGGTCTGGGTCGTGACAGTCTTAGGCATCATTTGTTTGCACTTAATGTAGGTTTGAATCTAAATGGTTCATACATGGGGTCATTAAGTGTGTTTTTTTAAAAAAAAAAAATCACTTAACGGGTTTGAAAACATCTGATTCGCTCAGATCTATGAGAGAGTCTTATTTCTATTCAGACTACGCTAATTTATTTCCCCGTAAACCGTAAACATCATCATTTTTTCTCCCTATATATGTTGCCCCTCTCTCCCACTTTCTCCATTATCATCATAAATAAGGTGATTTCCACTATTGTAACTTACTGTCCTTTAATTACTACCCTCAAACTCTCAATTTCCTATTATTAAATTAACAATACATAATTACCTATTCAAGAGTTTTTGTTTGGTTATGGAGTATTTTTATTTATGAGCCAAAAAAATCATTTCATATACAACTTTATTAATGAGTTATTTCATTATAAAGCCCTAATCAATCGTCTTAATCAATGATAGTTGGGAAGTAATTTGATCAATTATATTTAGAAAAATGTGTACATAAATTACCACAAATGATTAAAGCGATAAAAATAAATAAAGAGAAAATTAATCATCAGTTTTGTCTGAAAGTAGTTGTGTTTGCACGTGTAGATATTATATTCCCACTTGTGCTGATTGGAATATATGGATGTACCTTAGCATCTTCCTTGACGATTCCCAGCATCTAATCTCAGATGCTTCTCTCAATTCCCTCTTCCTCCTAATCCTTTATATACATACATACATACATTTTGCATTGAGAAAATTAGAATTAAAGATGAATGCAATACTCGAATCTCCAGTTGAAGCTCTTGCTTTCAATTACTGGAGCTTCGATGTCGCCAACATTGTTTGGACATGGGTTGCTGCTGCGGTTAGTTTCTGGAAGATGAAAGCATCTTCTTCAACGCGGTTGCCCACACCTCCAGAGCCAACGTTGGTAACAGTAGCATTAGCTTCATCTTCATCGCAGGTAGAATTAATGCTACTATCAAAAGAGACAACGCCAGCTAGTAATAATATGACAATGTTGTCCGATGATGCTTTTTCGGAAGGAACAAAAGGGAAACTGACGGTGTATTTTAACGTCAGCGATGATGATGATGATGATGATGAGGAAGGAGAAGACGACCACAACGGCGTAGAGTGGTTTGAGAATAATTGGGAGAAATTGAGAAAAGGGGAAATGGGATGGTATTGTTACCAGGATATGAAGGTAATTAACGGCAACATAGTTAGATTGTGGGACGGACAGACGGAATTAAGCACAAAAAACTGTTAGTGCTTGGTAGTTGAAAAAACTTAGCCAATTAGTAGGGAAAGCAATAACGCATAATGAAAAATTGTAAATATTATTGTACCCTTTTTTCGATGTTTTGTACTATTGATACCTAAGTCTTGATGATGAAAAAACTGCATTTTTCGATATTCATTCATCTTCTTTATTTTATGCAAATATTGGTTGGTCTTTCGTATTGAGTTTGTTTTAATTTCTAGATCTGCTAATGTCGTGTTTAAACAGCTCCTATATATCTTTTCAGGAATTTTGGTTAGTTGCTGTTGTAGATTGTTGAATCAAAATTGGCAACTTCATCTTTATGCGTTAAAAAAAATCATGTACTAGAGGTTTTTAATTAACTATTGAAAATGAACCATATTATGATTTAAGTACAAATTAAATTGCGGCTAGGGTGGTGCTTAAAGGTGTCAAAATTAAGCTCAATTATAGCTAATCCGTCTAATTCGTTCAGAATTTTAAGGGTTTGGGCTTAACATAATTTAAATTAGGTTCAATCTCAACTCATTTAAGTCCTAACCTATTTTAAAAGAAGAGCAAAAAAGAGTAACTTTCACATTTAACAAACATAAAAATTATATTTGTATATTATAGCTATAGTTTGCATAATTACGCTCCATAGCAAATTTTATGTTTGTTATGGAGCTTTTGATTTGTATAATTCGCTAGATACATCCAATTTTATACAAACTGTTCAGTTTTGTATAAATTCATTTATACATTGTAATTTGCATAATAAGATCTGTATTTGTATAATTATAAGTGTATATGACAAAATATATGTATTTGTATTTGTATATACACTTTTCTCTCGCTTTATACAAACATTATATACATTTTATATATTTTTATACCGAATGGGTAATTGTATACCGAAAATGGCTAATTGTATACCGAACCAGATGACAAAAAAATGGGATGTTTGTTGTGAATTACAAATAAAATAAACTATGGCTATAACATTTAATTTGAATTAATAGTTTGTTGTTTCATACAATTTTCCCTTAAAAGAATCTTCAATTGAGCCCAATATAATCTCCAATTTCAACCTAACTCTTTATTTGCATTGATGTAATGTATTTTCTTATATTGAAGGTATAGATTACTATTTATTTTATATCTTTTAGGATTTATCTATCAATTTGTAACTTCTTTATTAAAATTTTCTTGAGTTAAAGGTCAAATTGTGGTTATAAAACTTAAATAACAATATATTAAAATTATTGAGATTAAGCAGGTCAAATTGGGCGGGTCAAGACTCAACCCGCTTTTAAGCCCATTTGAACCCACCCAATGTAAACTTAGGCAGGTTAGGACCCAACCCAATTTTTATTTCAATTTATTTTAATATCTCTAATTTCAACCCAACCCTCCCATTCGACACACCTAGTGTTACTCATCAACTCTCCTTAGTTTGCTTACACTTGGTTTGCTGCTGCAAAATAGTACCTAGTCTTAGGAGTGTCAAAAGAATATGAAAAACCGACCGAACCGAACCGATTTATGTTTTTTCTTCAATAAACCGTCCCGAACAATTTTTATTTCAATTTATATTAATATCTCTAATTTCAACCCAACCCGCCTTTAAGCCCATTCGATCCAATGTAAACTTAGGTGGGTTAGGACCCAACCCAATTTTTATTTCAATTTATTTTAATATCTCTAATTTCAACTGAACCCGGCCATTTGACACACCTAGTGTTACTCATCACCTCTCCTTAGTTTGCTTACACTTGGTTTGCTGCTGCAAAATAGTACCTAGTCTTAGGAGTGTCAAAAAAATATGAAAAACCCATCGAACCTAACTGAATCGAACTGATTTATTGTTTTTTTCAATAAACCGTCCTGAACAATTGGGATGGTCTTTTTAATATATGAAAAGAACCGAAATTTTTTCGAATGGAACCGAACAACCTTACATGTATGTAAATATATTTTATATATTAACAATATGTTAAATTTAATATATAAATATATTTTATAATAATTTTTAAATATAAATATAACCTAGGTCCTAGGTCTCTAGTGACTAGATAACTTTGGGTCTTTGCTCTTTAATTAACCTTTACTTAATTAAGTTTAAAATTAAAGGATATTGTAATAGATACTCTATCAAACAATTCAACAAAACTTATGCAAACACTCCTATTAAATGTTTAAGATCAAACAATACGGTAACAAGGCTTTACATTATTGTCTTCTTGATGAAGAATTAAAGTGCTTCTTTTCAAGAATATATTGCAAAAGAAATATTTTAATAGTAGTATATTTTGAGGTGATATTTTAAAAGTAAAAAAATTGAAAACTAACCGAACCGTACCGACGATACCGAAGAGAAACCGATATGATTGAGATGATACTAAAAAATCTAATCTTGGTTATATATTATAAAATAACCGAAAAAATAGAATATATAATTTTTTAAAATAACCAACCGAACCGTACCATTAACACTCCTACCTAGTCTCTGTCTGCTTCCGTTTTCTAATATCTTTTGTGGCTATGCAAGGTGTTAAAAATAAAATTTAAAAATGATGAAAACTATATTCACAAATGGCAGCCATGGAAATTAATGATTTTTGGATTTTCTTTTTGTAGTGTGATAGGAACTGCTGTCAAAGAATACTTTAAAATGGTTGGATAGAAATGAAATCAGCTGAAAACAGCATTAGATATATACCACTACATCAAAATTAATCTTTAGCAATAATAACTTAATTACTCTAAATATACTTTTTAAGAGCAATCAACGCTCTTTAAAAATGTCTCTAAAGCCTATAACGACATTAGATCCAATGGCTATAGTGGTATTTTTAGAGGGATAAATGTATTATTTCCACTATTCAAGGTCATGAACAACACATTACTATGAAGATCAAGAAGAATAGAGGTAGCTCTTTTGTTACTGTTGTATATGCAAAATGCTCAAAAAAAAATTGACAGAATAGTTGTGGTTCAGTCTAGAAAGCTCAAACAAGGTTATAAACAAGTCTTGTAATATTCAAGGGGACTTAAAATGGCATCCTTAATACTGAATCTATAAAATATTAAAAGGCGCACAACTTTAATGCGAAGTGCATGCGCATAAGCTCAGTGGCAAGTGGATATGCATAACTATGCATAGCATGCAAGATCATACCCCTATAGAGTTAATTTAATTTTTTAATTTACTATCCAAATTTAGATATTCTTCGTGAAATTTCTGGCTACATCATTATATAACTGCCTAAATAAATACAATATAATTTCGTACTTCAGCTCTAAACGACTTTTTAAAATTACTCTAAGATATTCTTTTTTCAACTTTAATCAAACATTGTCACCGCCTACTTAGAATTATATTACAACGTACAGTAATATGTTGGCTATTATAATATTAGTAATGATGGTATGGTAACCACAATACTTTTTAGAAAATATTAAAGAAATGGAGTAGTTAAATAAATCCAAGAGTAGATATGCGAATATCCAATTAAAGAAGCCAAATTAGATATTCAAACATTTCTCACCACTAGCTTGTGCTGCATGTCGTTTGATGTGATATATTCTATGTTACGAATCATCATCTTATATATACAAAACGAAAAAACTTTATTTTCCGTATTTATTATACATGACTGACTTTTCTTTATCTCATAAGTACCAATATTAAAAATTTAACAGTTCAAAAGTATAAGATTTGTGCGATTAAAAAAATCTCGCATGATTAGTATTAATCATATAATATACAAAATAGAATTTCTCATAAAACAAACGATAGACTCAAAAATCAACAAGTTAATTTAGAATTCATTGATTTTCTTTTCCTTCCGGCCTAAATGAACTTCTACTTGATTCTCTCAAAGTTATGTTCAATTCCCAAGGTAGAAGCTTATACGGTCACAATTATGAGTAGTCAAGAATCTAAAATGATGTGTGCAAAAAAAGAAAAAAAAAAAAAGAGATGATCAAAATGAAAATCGACAAAAAATGTATTGATGCGGGCCAACCTTAACGGCCGTTATAGCCAATAAACTTATTTAAGACACACAAATTTAGTGACAAGAGACGATAGAGAAACGAGAGCAGCAGGTAGCAACTTGCTAATAGGATTGCGATGGAGCAGTAATTTAAGAATTGAGACACTATCAGACTTTGGTTGATCCATTGAATTGAACATGTGACTGTAGTCGACATATTGATCTATTTCAATATTGAGTTCTGCCATTAAGCGCACCAAACATTTTCAACCCCAAATACATTTTGTGGTACACATAAAACCAATTTGGATCTTACCTTACCATCAGCATCTAATTCAATATCCTCTCTCACCCTAATCCGATCCCTTATATATATATATAACATTGACAAAATTAGGAAAAGAAAACAATACATCTGTCGAATATCCTGTTAATTAGAATAAAGGAAAATGTCAGCCGTTAGTCTCTTCTTGACCAAGGCTACCCATATATGATTTATATATAGTTTGGTAATTTAGATGTTAGCGGAAACGTGAAATTAAAGAACAAGGAAGAACAACAATATTTAACGTGATTTGGATCAAAATGATCCTACGTTCACCAAAGAACAACTGCACCAATATTTATTTCGGCAAAATGGTCTGGTGGAATACTTGTATGAGTTTGTATTGTGGATTCTTCTACTTAACATTTTGTCAATTGAACCCTTACACTCTGTTTTGATCATTGTTACCCATTGGATTGTATTGTATCGTTGCTATACCTACAATGTTTGTTTGATTGTTACTTAAAATGTATTGTATTGTATTGTATTGTTAAATTTCATTGTTACGTAACAATGAAAACCCCTATTTTATGGAACAACCGATTTGGTGTGTTCCCATTGTTACTTAATTGCTTTTTTCAATTATATCTTTACATAATATTTCAAAATACTATTTTACCCTTTACCTTATATTATTTAATTCTAGTCAAACCTTCTATCCTAGAAAAATTAAGGAAATTTTAGTAAATTTATAAATTACAATACAGTACAATACAATCAAACCAAACAATTAAAATGTTATTAAACAACAACAAATAATACAGTCTAGCCAAACATTATATCTACCATACAATACAGTACATAATAGAGTACAATACAAATAATACATTATTAAACAATGGGTAACAATAATCCAAACAGAGTGTTAAATTCAATAAAACACAACATATTAAACTCCTCTGACTATTGACCATGCTTATGTGGCATTAATATAGATGAGTTGGCAAGAGAGTGTAACTACACGTGTGTTAAGGCAAGTGAACATGATATTTTAAATTATTAAAATTATAAAAAAATAAAATAATAAATTTTTGAAAAGAAAAAAATACATCTTCTTCCCCACACCACCTTCTTTTTCAGCTAACCCCACCCCCACCCCATCGCTGCCCCAACCCTATTTTTCTTTCTTCTCTAAACCCTATCATTATCTTTTTTAGCTGATCTTGGCATTGACACTTTCGTGACGTCAAATTTCATGGCGATTATCAGTGGAGGGAGAGAGCGGCGTTAGTTTCATGGTGGTGCTCGCCGGTTCTCAGTGGTCTGACAGGGAGAGAGGTAGCGCTAGTCCCTTTTCGCTAGAATGGGAGGCGATGTTGGTCCCTTTTTCGCCAGAATAAGAGGCGGCGGGGGAGTTTGCTAGTACGCCGAGAGGATAGAGAGGAGACCTCATTTCTGGTGGTTCGTAGGGGGTCGTCAGTGGTGTAGGGAAAGGAAAATAGTGAAAGGGAGAGCGAGGTGGGAGATAACACGAGGAACTGGTCACGACGGTGAAAAGGTTTGCCGGCTGGAGCTGGTGGAGTGGCCGCTTACTACTGGTTTTGTGAAGGTCGGAGAAGATGAGTGATTTTACTTTAAGAAATAAATTAAATTCTTATTATTTTTTTCCCCACAAATCACGTAAAACTGATTTTCTTTCCCACAAATCACGCATAACTGATTGATATCAATCCATTTCAATTTGTAACAACTTCACAGAATTCAAAAATCAAATTTTTATCTTCTCTATCAATTCAAAATTTTGAATCTCAAATCTGCCATTGTAGATGATTGGATAAACGATTCACAGTTTCAAATTATTAATTCAAAATCGTCGAGTATAAGAAATCGTTCAAAGCATAACAAAGAGACGGAAACTTCTCTTGGGTGGTTTTAGCAAATGGGTTGAATCTATTTCCAAGAAACAATTTTGTAAATTCAATTCTTGGAGATAGAGATGGAGATACGGCGGCAAATGGAATTCGGCACTGAAATAGGGTCATTTTTTGTGGCAGATGAAGAATAAAACAGGTGTTTTAGTTACCCAATTAAATGAAGTGAAGTTGAAGAAGGGATTGTTGATATAATAAATATGGAGAAACTAATTGAGTCCTAACAGAATCAACAAATTCAAAATTTAAATTTCTTCTCTTGTTCATCAAAGAATTTTTTAAACTTATCGACAAATTGTACTGATACAACATGAACCTATCGATCTTGTTGAGACATTCCACAATATAAGAAAGTGAGGTGAGGTATGAACGATATAAAAGTGATGAAATTGTTGTTGGTTAAAATATTGATTTTGTGAATCTCAAATTAGTCATTGCAGTTAAGTTAGAGATCGATGAGTTGAGAAAAAAATTGAAGATCCGATACATCGTTGATGTGAAGAAACAAGAGACTGAATTTTCAATGTATCCACTATGTATTGATACAACGGACAAAAAGGCTGAAGACATACATAGTTTTAGTGGATCATTCATACCTTTTATAATTTTGTATAATTGTTTTTTGATTTGTGTTTTCGAGATGGATAAATTTATCAATACATTACTATATATGTATCTTGTTTAAATTGATAAGTATTGTATTTCTACTAGATACATTAAATAAGTAATTGTTGCCATAAGATGTTAGGTTTGAGATCGATACATTACTGTGTGAATTGTGATAGTTGCTATGTATTAGATATATTTAGTATAAATTTGAATTTGCGTATCATGCGAAAAAAATAGTGCATGATACATTACTATTTATGTATCTTATTTTGTTTGAGAAATATTGTATTTTATAAAAAGATACATTATACATGTAATTTTTCCCAATAATATTTTGTGTGTGATACATAACACAATAGTGAGTTGATATGTATATGATACATGTAATAGAGTTTGAAAACTGTTGAATGTTGATATATATTATGTATCATGTACATATCAATTAATTTGATACACGATGCTTTATCTAAATAATAATAAGGTTTATGTATCAAGTATATTTATTGAGTAATGTGTAAAGGCACATAATCTTCTAATTTAAATAAGTCTGAACAAAAATTAAATACTGCAGATACATAACAACAATTGATACATGGTAGATAATACAATTTGTAATAACTATATATCAGATAATAACTTACATAAATCCATAGTGTAAGACCTTTTTTTTTTAATTAAAATGGATGGGCAAAGCCCATTTGATATAAAAAAAGAAGAAGAAGCAAACATACAAGTATGACTAAGCCCAAAGAAGGACCCAGTCCAATATCCTAAAGTAAAATCTATTCTAAAATTAGGAAACAAAAAAGAACAAATTAGGAAAGGGAAAGGGACGGGTCTGCTTCTCCAGAATAGCCCTAGCTGCAGTTCCCATCGCAATTGAAAGCTTCATCACATAGCCATGAACCTGGAACAACTAAATTGGTACATCAAGCTCTGGGTGTATTTCATATCAAACGTTAACAAGTCTCACTAACATCATGAAATCGTCTCAACCGAAGACTTCTCCAACTCAACGACATTCAACTAAACGTTCAGGTCAAGTGGCGACACTCCCTCACTTTCATATTCTATTTTCACGGTTAATTTTACCTGATTTTGACCCTCGTATGTTTCTTCCCTTAGCTGTGTCAGATTGAGCTCAACAAGGAGCTAATACCAATGACTACAACTTTAGGACAAAGCTACAATGATCTCCTTCAGGTAATCTGTGATTTTGTGCTACTGCTGCTGCGTGACTCTGTTTGTGTTATTAGCCTAACCCTTCAATTCCAGCATGTGTTTGTAATGTCTTAATTTTTGGCATTATGTACCACTATAACCAGACTGCTGATATTGGTTCAACCATTTTGTGAAAAAATTTCATTTTACAGCATAGTAACCCGTAGATTAGGAATTTGACTTTTATCCATGTTTAATAATGTCTTAGCTTCCCTAGGTAATGCTTGAAAATTATTCTAACTAATGAAATTTGTACCTGCAAAAGAAAACACAATATTAGCCATAAATTCTGCCAGTTTGTTCCCTTCTTGCAATGTGTGTTCAATGGCCACGTCCAATCCTTTCTTAAGAACTCGTATTCTGTTAATCTCAAGTGACACCTCCTAAGGAATGTGCCATTCTCCTTTTACCATTTTTTTGACAGCTAATGAATCTGTTTCCAAAACCAAAGGAAATAGACTGTGAATCTTACAATATTCCAGCCCTAGTCTCATAGCTACTATTTTAGCTTTTAAATTGTTTGACACTCCAATCATTTTTCCTTCAGCATATACTAGATTGCCTTGATCATCTCTAACACAGAAAGCAGAAGAGTTTGGTCCAGGGTTGCCTTTGGAAGCCCCATTTATATTACACTAAAAATAATTTTGCATAGGTAACTTTTAGTAAACCACTTTACAGCCTACCGTAAGACTATATTCAGTCAAGAATTGTACAATTTCAGGCCAATTATTGGGCATATTATGCATCCATGGATATCTCTGCTTAGCCAATAGTATTAAGTTACTGCAAATCCCTCCCCTCATGCTCATATAAGTCATACAACCACCAAACTTCTTAACATTTCTTCTTTTCCATACTTGCCAAAAAATAAACATTGGAATAGCCATTATCAAAAGTTTAAGTTCTGCAGAACATTTTGCATTCCACCATTTATACACAGTGTCTTCCAAATGAATGAAAGGACCCTCCACTCCTATTGTACCTGCAAAGTATGTCCATATTGAATTAGTATTTGAACATCTAATGAATAAATGTTCAATAGTCTCTAGAGCTCCATCTGCACAGCATTCACATTCCACCCCATCACACATTCTATTTCTAACAAGAACTTCACCAATTGGAAGTCTGTGTTGCCATATTCTCCAAGTAATTAAGGAATGAAACCTTAAATGGAATTCCTGTAATCCAAATATGTTTGTAGTTTAGACATGTTTCATTTTTTTCCCTTAGAAATTCCCAAGCAGAACCAACTGTGAAATTTCCAGTAGCATTCAACATCCACTAAGGTTTATCCCACTGCACCTCATCCTCAGAATTCCTAAGAAGTTGACTTACATGTCTACTGAAATTTTCCATAAAACTTAATTGCAATAAATCAGAATTCCACTCTCCATTCAAAAAGCACTGTTTTTGACCTCTTTCGATTGTACATTTCTAGTAGACTCAATAAGCATAATGTAATGAAGTGCCCCTAATTGTGACCAATTATCATACCAAATACTTGAATGTCCACATTTTGGTTCCCAGCAAATATGTTGATCAATCAAATCTCTAGCATCCAGCATATATTTCCAAGTTAAAGAACCCCTTTTCCATTCCACCATTTCAGACCTCTCTTTTTTACAGTATTTATTCCACATAAAATTAGACCACAAAGACTTATGAGTTCTAAATATCCACCATAGTTTTGCAAATAAGGCTTTAGAAATATCAAAAAGAGATTTAAATCCCAAACCCCCTTCCTCCTTGGGTTTACACAACTCTGACCAAGCCACCCAGTGCTTGTTACTGCCCACATCCCTAAACCTCCAAAAAAATTTAGCAAAAACTCTATGCAAATCATGTATAACACATTTTGGAGGAATACTAGTAGACAAGAGATATATAGGGATGTTGTTTAACACATTTTGAATTAGAACAGTCTTACCTCCAAATGATAACAACTTTCCTTTCCAAGCTTGAAGCTTGTTATACACCTTTTTCATCAATTCTGCAAAGTGTGTTTTTTTCTTCTTGGCATGACCAATAGGACAACCCAAATACATAATTGGAAAACTCCCTCTAGAAAAACCAGTCTTCATTTCAATGTCAAAAACCAACTCATTTGTTATATTGTGAAAAAACAAAGAATGAGCTCTTTTGTATATTAATCATCTGCCCTGATTGTTTCTCGTAATCCCTAAGAGTTGTCATCAATAACTCTAAAGATGTACCATCTGCTAAAGTAAAAATAATAGTATCATCTGCATAAGAAAGATGATTAATATTATCACTTCATTTTGGTAATCCATAACCCTTGTAGACCTCATTGTAACACAAAGCATTTAAGCTTCTAGAGAGAACTTCAACAGTTAGAATGAACAAGGCAGGGGATAGAGGGTCCCCTTGCTTCACTCCCCTAGTTGAGTGAAAGAAGTCAGTAGCCTGCCCATTTATAAGAATAGAGTATCAGTTGTTAGCAACCAATCTCTAAACTTTATCCACAACACCCGAATCAAAACCTAATCTCTCCAGCACCTTTATAAAAAAATCTCACTCCACTCTATCATAAGCCTTTGCCATATCTAACTTAATCACCACATTTGCAGGTTTACCTCTCTTATCAATATCAGAAATAATCTCATGAGCAAGCAAAACATTTTTTGTTATACTTCTTCCTTTCACAAAACCAATCATTGGTTTTGTGAAGTCAAAGAGGGAAGGAGAACTCCAATTCTATCATTCATCACCTTTGAAATTACTTTGTTAAGAAAATTACTCAGGCTAATTAGTCTTAAGTGTGAAAAAGATTGAATATCATATTTCTTAAGCAATAAAACCAGGTTAGTATGAGTAATAGACTTAGGAAGTGTAGCACCTGAAAAGAAAGCATCAACCATTTTAACCACATCATCACCAACAGTATCCAGCATAGCTGATAAAAATGACCAGTGAACCCATCATGGCCACTAACATTGTCCCCATTGAGAGCAAACACTGCTTTTTTTATTTCATCCTTAGTAAGGTGCATTTAACTTGCAGTTGTCATCATCAATAACACTCTTTTGAATATATCTCAATATTGGGGTTTCCCCCATAATATAGTTGCCTGTAAATTGATTCTTGAAAAATTCATGAGTAGTTGTTGCCACTTGTTCTTCCCCTTCCATCCATTCACCTTCTATGTTTTGAATTCTGTTGAAGCTCATTCTTTTCCTTCTACCTCTCACCAAGCTGTGAAAGAATCTAGTATTTTTCTCCCCTTCAATAAACCATTGAATTCCAACTTTCTATCTCCATTACTCTTCCTCAAAATGTACATATTTCTTTAATTCTGCATAAGCTTGATGTAGAGTTCTTCTATTATCTGCAGTGGGAGCTTCTTCAAATAATTGCTCCTTCACCCTTACAATCTTCTCCCTAATAACAAGTTGTTTGAAAATGTCACCAAAAGTCATTCTACTCCAACTAGAAAGGCAACTTTGGTATTTTTCAACTTTTGTTTCAAATTTATAAACACATCAACCTCTTTAGAAACCCAATTGTCCTTCACTACTTGATGGAGCATGATCAGACCTTGTTCTTGCCAAATGTTCTACTTCTACCATCCCAAAGACTCCCAGAAAGTCATTATTCATCATGTATCTATCCAGCCTTTTGAATATACATTGGTTATCAGTCCTCCCATTCCACCATGTAAAAGGGCTCTCTTTATAATTAACTTCCACCAAGTCACAAGAATTTACACAAAATGCAAAATCCTCATACTCATTAGGATATACGGGCAAGCCACCAATCTTCTCCTCGTCAATCATAATGACAATAAAATCAACCCCAATCAACCAAAGAGCATTTTGATTAGCATTACTAATACAACAAATCTCATTCCATAGTTGAACCCTTTCATCAGCATCACACTTGGCATAAACTATAGAAACAATCAATGGAATATTGGTTTCCTAGAAAATTAACCTGAGAGTCGGCATATGTTCTGTATCAGCCATCACTTTCACCTGAATATGCTCTTTAATGAATATCCAAATTTTGCCATTATAGTTATAATTAGCATACTCCATGCCCAGTCTCATTTTGAATCTTTGTATACTATTATTATCTTGAAAAGAGTCCATCAAAGCAATGATAGAAAACTTGTGAAATATGTGTAACATCTGAATTCTATGGAATGAATTTTGAGATCTAATGGACCCCACATTCCAAAAAAAATTCTTTTTCATCATTTAGACTCATTCCTGGTCCTCCTTCTAGGATTTGATCTTGTAGGTAATACTTTCCTTTTACTTTTGCATCTAAGTGTTATTGATGATGAATGTGAGATCCCTGTTTCTTGAAAGGCCTTATAATCAATCTGCAAAACTTCTTCTTCTTAACTCTTTCCTGTTGCATTACTGTTAACCATTTCTTGACCCTCAACTTCCCCTTGGTGTGATACCATCTCATGTAAGGTTTGAACAGGCTGTGATTTAAAACAAACTACTTTCATATCCTGATTTTTGTGTTCATCCTCCTTCCTTGTCAATATTACAGACATCTGCAAATGGGGTGGAAACCTCTCCTCTTTTGGCTCCAAAATTTGTAGGGGAATTTGAAAAGAAGCATGAACCAGGCTACTTTCCAGTTGCTCGATGGGCAACTGTTGATGAGCTAACTCAACATTAGTTTTTTCATCCTCACTATCTCCAAATTCACTTCATCATTGACCCCTGCATTAATCACCATAGCATCTTCCATTTGTACCAAAGGCCCCTTGTCACTTGCATAACTGTCCCCACCTTCTACTATTGTAACCTCCATTTTACCTCTAGCTTTAACAAGCTCATGAATAGATTCACTCCTTACACCCTCCACTCCTCCTCGAAGAATATGACTATGATTTTCCACCTCTCTTATTATTGGTTGATCAAGCACCTCAAAAGAATTTTTGAGGGTCCCCTCACTCTCTTGAACCTTAGTATTCATTAATTCTCCAGCATTCTTTGTAAAATTTCTATTAGTAGGCTTCTATTTGCTCTTTACAGCTCCTTTGTAAGAATGCATCTCATCTACTGGTTGTATTGTTTTTTGTCTGTCCTCATGTTGTTGCACCAAATCTGGATGAAGTATCCTGCAATCGTCTTCACCATGACCCTGTAATTTACATTTTTTGCAATAAGCTGGTAATGAATTATACTGAATTTTTACTGTAGCAACTCTATTCTCAAAAGTGTTCTCATCTTGTAACTGCATCTGCACAAATTCAGGTTTTTCAGCTAGCAAATCCACTTGGACCTTCACCCTTGCATAACTTGGATGCGACTTATTTACTGTTGCCAGGTCTAACTGAAGGGGTTTCCCAACCACAGACGCAAGAGAGAACAATACTTCCTTCACAAAGAAAGTTGGCAACAAATCTGGGAAAGAGATCCAAGTTGTAGCCTTCGTCGTCTCTTCGCTAGCTTTGAAATTTGCATCATATATAAATGGCCTCATTTGATATGCAAATCCATCATTTACAATTATGTAATAAGAAGTTTTAGACAGTATTTTAATATAATCCTCCATACGATCAAATCTCATTAAAATATGTCTATTACGAAGATATCCAATATGACATCCCCCTGTTATCCCACACTGATTGGGAATCAAGGGTCGTAATTCATAGCTCCATATGAGAATTTACCCACCACAGCAAGTTGCAAATTCTCTAAAATATTCTTTCTTTGTATTTCACTAGCAGTCTAGGAGATAGTAGGAATACCCCCTACTAGGTTTGGCTTTTTCTGTGGAATGGGTTTTACATCATCAATGGTTTTCCCTTTGCCTATCATATCATTCATTCGATGACCTTTGATAATAACTGTAAACGAACTTGTAATTGGAGTTGTATGAATGTTGGGTACCATCTTGGTATTTAATGGTGGAAAATTACTTGATGATGAAGGATCCAACCCAGCCATCTGGGTGGCGACCTTCGAACGGTAACATGAAACAAATCACCGCCATTAAAACTCTACTAGGTCGCCGTCAAAACCAGTATATAAGGTTTATTGTCATAGTGTAAGACCCTAAATTACATCTTATCCCTATTTTTTTCTATTTTAAAAAATCCCTTAAAATATCAGTCATCCGGATACATAAGTTTCATTCGGATACATTAATTGTGATACATTATAAAACTTTCTATTACGCTTAATATGGAATATTAACGTAAATTTGATTATTTTTTCCCACAAATCATGCAGAACTGACTTTCTTTTTCACAAATCATGCAGAACTGATTGATATCAATCCATTCCAATCTGTAACAATTTCACAAAATTCAAAAATCAAATTTTCATCTTCTCTATCAATTCAAAATTTTGAATCTCAAATCCGCCATTGTAGATGATTGAACAAACGATTCACGATTTCAAATCATCAATTCGAAATCGTCGAGTATAAAAAATCGTTCAAAGCATAACAAAGAGACGAAAACTTCTTTTGGGTGGTTTTAGCAAATGGGTTGAATCAATTTCCAAGAAACAATTTTGTAACAAAAAAACCAACAATTTGATTCTCCTTCTCCTTCTCAACATATCGATAATGTATCAGATTGTTGTTGCATTTGTGGTAGTCCATTGGGTGCACAATAAAAACCTTGCCAATACATTGTCATAGCAAGTCTAGCAGCACCGACATTTGGAGGAGGACGAGATGGACCCCAAGATCTCATATTAGTATTAGAAGAATTTAGTTGAGTAGCCCCAATACTAAATGAAGGGGTCTGACCCATATGTATCAGGAAAAAAATCTGAAAACAAAAATGGAAGAAGACAACAATGGTGAAGACAAAACCCTACATATTCAGATGTATGAAATTGAGTGACTTGAGAGAGAATTCTTTTGAAAATCAAATGAATTTGAAAATTGTAACCGCTAAGAATGTGGAATGAATTTAGGGGGATAAAAGAGGAGTGAAAAGGAGAATGGTGAACGTGGGTTTTGGCTGATGGATCTTATGTATCCGAAAGTTTTAAGAATTGAAAGAAATAAGGGATTTATGAAAATTTCAAAAAGGTAGGAAAAAATGGAGAATAAGGTAAGTAAAGTTGTGTATATAAGTGACGAGAGAGAGTTGCTTGGATGGTAAGCATTCCTCACTTCCAACCCAAAGGTTGCGAGTTCGAGTCACCAAGGGAGCAAAAGGGGTGGGAGCTCCTCGGGAGGGTTAAAAAAAAAAGTTGTGTATATAAGTAATTTTTCCTATATTTTATCCTATTAAAATTTTCTCCCATTATAATTCTTCTATGTGATTCAACTAACACTTTTCCTAATAAAAAAAATTTTGGTCGAACTTTTCCTAATAATTATCATCTCTTCTATATTACAATAAGCTTCAACGGATTAACCAAAGAAATAATGCTCTAATAGTCCCAGAGGGTTACATGGTAGATGAAGTCGTTGTTATTTGGATCTGGTAATGCACCAATAAGAGTTGCTGAGCTATTTATGATTTGGCTTATATAGTCATAATTATTAACTATGTGCTCTGCATATAATTAATATCAGCCATTAGTTGTTGTTGTGTATCAGTTGGCCAGTAATTCTCAAATGAGAATTAATTAGAGCCATGTCAAAATCAGCATGTTCATTTGGTGAACTGAAAGAGCAAAACATTTTACAACTATCATCATCTCAAACCTTGAAATTTTGGTCATCTTCAAAGACTATTTTTACTATAGTTCCATTGCAAAAGCCTATCACCAAATGAAATATAAAAAAAGGAATTAAAGCCTGTCAGGCATTACTCATAGTGATAAAATATTACTCATTTATTTTCGTAACCATTCGATATCTGGAACCACTGTCGGACTAAGGCCCCAATTTTCATTAAAATTAAGACATCTGAATCTGAATGCACATTTGAATAATAAAGATCTTGTCCGTAGATTTGAACACTGAATATGACGATTTGTTTTTGAAACACTTGAATATGTTTAAATTAAATGGTAGTTAAATATTACATTAAAAAATATTAGGAAAAAAGGTCATTCTTTGACAAACGTTAAGGAACTTAAGATATTTGAATTATAAATAAATATTTTAAGTTTGATAAAAATAAAATGGAACTACAGGGATTACATATATAAATTATAGTAATAAAAATAATTATTTAAAAAATATGTAGTAATCGTTTTTTTAAAGAAAAAAATCAACACAAATTAATCTTCAATAAATAAATGAAGCATCTCTATGTTCCATGTTCCATAATGTGTTAACTTGTGTACTCTTTTCTACAATAAATAATGAACATGATACATTCAAAAGATTTTAAATAAATTTATAAAGGCATCATAGTCCGTTTCAACAACACATATTAATAAAGTTAATTTGCACTTTAATCAAATAAAAAATTTATAATAAATTTTATCAATTCTTGATAAACAAGCATCGTGAACAAAAATTAAAAGTTAAGGAAATAATTTGGATAACTTAAGTTGGAGGGTGAGAGATGCTTGGATTTTTTTATGGAGCACAATTTTTTTCGAAAAATAAAAGTGTCTTTAAAAGAGTTTGAAGTGGAATAAGACTCTGTTACAGATCTAATTCATTCAGACACATTAAGAGATTTTTCAGTAAAAGAGAACAAGCGCAGTTAATGGTCTAATGTCTGAACCATTCAGATTCAGACCTCTATTAAGTACAAATAAATAAGACCTAATTCTAATTTAGGAATTGAGTGTGTTGGGTCGGATATATGAGTTAGGTAAAGAATTATATAGGGAGAAAATTTTAATAGAAATAAAAATATATCCACGTAAGCGTCATGTCATACAATATTGGTGGAAACATGAGAGTTAACATCCCAAGCTCAAATATGTGTTTAAAGTTGAATGATAAATGCAAATGTATATAAAAAATTATGACGAAGAATAAATATAATCATTTTTCTAAGAATATAAAGATAAATATGACCCTTTTCCGTAAAATGACTTGTTGACATTTTTGGCCTGGAAATGGTGCAATAATTTTTTATGTAAAGGAACATTTATGGGAGGGAAAGAGGGGCCATTTCAGGCACTGTTGCACATGTCCTGCTCAATCTTTTTGGAAATAAAGTGAAAATGGAAAGACTTTTCATTTGTGATTTCATATTCATTATACATAAAATGGACCATCACATTTTGTACCATTTCTTTCATTTTCTAACATTTGCTTTCACATTCTCATCCCATAGGACTGCATGCAACTATAGTTGGGAAATAAATAGCTAACAAAGATAATAATATCCACCAAAACTAATAAGAATAAGAGAGTAACAAGGATATCGAGTAAACGTAAAAATATAATATTATATTTCTTAACTATTCTAATTAATACCTCCTACCAAACTATTCTAATTGATTTTTCAAAGAATGTTGCATCCTAAAACAGTTGTGACATGATTTTTTTTTTTTAATTATAACCGGACAAGTTCCTGAAATATCTCCATTAATTTTGATTTTTCTTTCTTTTCATTTCTAAGTCATGATCTTATCCTTCAAATATATGGAGTGTATAACGAATTCAATTACAATAATTTATTCATGATTTAGCTAAGTTTTGAGTATATACTTATGAATATCTATGTGTTTTATGTATAATTGTTGTAATCAGTTAATAAATATGATTATATTAAAGGCCAAAAACAACAAGAAATGACCCAAAAAATGGATTGGAACGCAAAGTAAAGTATCCCAAATCAAGATCGAGCCAAAGAGACTGCAGAATTAGAGTCAGGGGTGCTTGCCTCGCGACCGCACCTTTTTCTCGAGATTTTGAAACCAAAATTTTATGCGATGAACTTGTGATGCACGAACAAGGAAGTAGGAGTTCGAGATAGACCCGCGATGGGCTTCGCGCCACAAACCACCTATCTGACAAACCTGGGTGCATGGTCAGAGTTCAACAACTGTTCTAATTATGTGGCCAATTCAACTCATGTGTTTTTACACCACGCGTACAAATTCAACTATATCGTTTCAAGGGTAAACACATACCCTTCATCAATATATATAGATATGTAATGCCATGGATATTACCAAGGGTCTAAGATGTATGAACTAATGATGTGAAAGAAATATTTATACAATCAATGCTAAGTATAACAAAATATAAATAGCTTAAATACCAGAAGCATATCATTACAAATTAAACAGCACTATGTGTGTGTGTGTTTATGTTAAAAAGAGAGTATTGATTTTTGCAAAAAAAACTTGTCGCCCATGTGATCAATTGACACCTGGCAGCCATGTCAAACATTGCACCTTGTGAGTTGTGGGGTTAAATAGTCAAAATCTAACTAAATATTGTTCGTCTTAAAATATAAAATAATAAATAAACTTAACACTTGGACCCTACATGATAAATAATTGCTGTCCTATTTTCTTTCCATTGTCCCATTTTTTCCCAATTGGCAGGTACGTCTAAGAGATATATAATAGACAAGTGCCAACCTGCCACTGCTGGATAGATAAAAGAGAGAACAGTAATTTACTGCTTTCCTGGTACTTTTTTTTTTTTTTTTCTCGTTAGAGTTCGACTATTCTAAATTCACATCAGGTAGTGCCCCATTTAGGAGGACCCTTTATCATAGATTTTTTCATACCACAACTAGAATTTGAAACTTCTAATTTAGGAAAAATTAGTTTCATCCATGGGTCACACTTCACACTTTGAGGGGCGGTGCATTCACTTCTTACTCATTTTATGACATTATCTGTCAAGGTCCCAACTATGTGATACCTCAAACGTAAATGTGTTCCCATAATTGTCTAATTAAGAGTGGAATCTCACGTGATAATTTCATGAAAGTTGCCCAGTTTTAATAAATATCTTTAAAGACGTGTAGGACTAAAATGAGGATGGGAAACAAGCCAAGCTAACATTTTCCTCCAAAATTTGAAGGCACATAAATGCATGCTCATCAATTCACCAACCCCTAAAATTAAAGAAATCACAGCTAGTTCTTGCCCCCTCTCTGTTTTTTGTCCCCTCATAATACAATACAATACATCTCTTGTCATTGCCCCCTACCAACAGTCTATAACACATAACATTCACTAAATCCATCACAAGAAAATCAAATCCTTCTAGTAATTAAGCTAAGAAAATGATGAAAACTCTACTTCTTCATCTTTTTCTCCTCCATCTAATTTCATCAATTATAACCACATCTTCTTCTTCTGTTAGTGACATTGTCCACTCATCTTGCGTGCACGCCAGCTATCCGACAATTTGCATCAGAACACTCTCTTCCTACTCTGGCTCTGCTATTAACACCCCGCAGGATTTAGCTCAAGCCGCGGTGAAAATCACCCTTTCCCGAGCACACAAAGCGTCTGGGTTCCTGTCTCAGGTGAAAGTGGGAAGCAAAAGAGAGAAAGGAGCATTGAGTGATTGTATCGAACAGATGGGAGACTCGATGGAGGAGCTGAGGAAGAGTTTGTCAGAACTCAAACATCTACGCAGGGGAAATGCATTCAAGTGGCAAATGAGCAATTTGGAGACGTGGGTCAGTGCTGCTTTGACAAATGAAGATACATGTCTTGATGGATTCAAGGAAATTGATGGCAAAATCAGGTCTGATGTGAAACGAAAGATTACAAATGTTGCTAGAGTTACTAGTAATGCACTTTACCTTATCAATCGACTTGATGATTCTCGAAACAAAATTCCTCATCCTTGATCATTAATTACCAGGAGAAACAATCGCCTTTCCACAAATGCTTCTTCTTTTTCTTTTTCTGTGTTAACTATGTACTACTATTTTATAAGTTAAACCAGTGTTACTAATGGTGCAATCCTAAGGTAAGAATTGTCTAAATTCCAGTTTGGCCTTGTTCTTATTTGATTTTACGAGACAAACTTATCTCATTCTTGCCCGTAGCTCCAATAATACTGTTTGTTTGACATTTTTAGCTACGAGTTGTTTGGTGCCAACTATAAACTATAATAGTTTCAGGGATAAAATGCAAAACTATTTTATTTTGACTTGATTGGAAGTATTAGGCAGTATTAAGATAAGTGTGAAATAACTTATTCCGAAATAATTAATCTTCAAATAACTTCTTCCTATTAAACGAATTGGATTTCGTCCCAATTTTCGACATGTTCTAAGATGGGATGGGCAGGTGAGATTTAATTGATGAGGAAAATTAGGGGCCATTTTATGGATATAGCACAGATAAGGTGTCGGTGTAAATAATTTAGATGTTTATACAATTATACCAGAAAATTAGACGAAGAAGTTAGAAAAGAGAGCCTAAAAATGTTGCTCCCACCCTTTTTGCTCCCTTAGTTACTCGAATTCCAATTCGAAGGTTGGAAGTGAGGGGTGCTTACCATCCGAGCAACTCCCTCTCGTCGTCAGATTAGTTCATATTCCACCACATGTAAAAAAAACTTAAATTCGTCAAATAATACATGAGTACCTACTTCCTTTCTCTTAATTTACGTGCACCTTTTAGATAGCGTTTTGCCGAAGACCGAAGTTCTCAAATATTCTTAGCAATTCATATTTAGGTCAAGTTTTTGGTGAGATTTCACCATTTGTTTGGCCTCAAATTTTTTCAAATAAATTTGACTATTTCAAAAAATATGATTTATATCCATAAGTTCTAAAAATTATTAAAAATACTCATAAATTTATATTATCATTTTATAATGAATATGTTACGTTAAAAAATAACCTTATAATATAATTAATGACAATCAACAATAACAACATAGCAATATAGGCAAGACAATAAATTAATCATATATTCAAACTTGTCACTGATTCAGTTATAATTATAACTCATTAAACACAAATTGTTCATTTCTCTCAATTTATCACTCAAATTAGAACTCAAACTTTTCCGAAGGAGGTAATAACAAATATTATTTGGAATTAATAAATAATGAGTATTTTTTATAAAATATAAAGTTTGGAGTAATTTTTAAATTTTTTAAAATTCCCAAATACTAGTTTTTTCTAGTATTTGAAAACTTGGAATACTTGACAAATGTCAAGTTATATGACCAAACACCACTTTCCAAATATTCTTGGGGCCAAAAAATAAATTTGACTAAAATTTGAAGTTAAATTAGACTAAATCAATATTATATTATAAAAATTACATATTCTAAAATTATATAAAAATTACTATAAAATTGTATTTTTCTTGTGTTAAAACGATTAAAAACACTATTTTATAATGTTGATAAAAACTTATTAAATTTAAATATCAAAAAATAAAAAGTGTAATATAAATTTATACAAATAGAGTATAACTTTAGGTGTGTTTGGTATGAAGGAAAATGTTTTCCTAGAAAACAAGTTGATTTTTGACTTATTTTCTCATGTTTGGTTG
Organism: Solanum stenotomum; assembly: GCF_019186545.1. Classification (NCBI taxonomy): domain Eukaryota; kingdom Viridiplantae; phylum Streptophyta; class Magnoliopsida; order Solanales; family Solanaceae; genus Solanum; species Solanum stenotomum. The sequence continues at coordinate 14,941,559 of NC_064290.1, forward strand.
GTGAGTAAAAAATATTTTTCGGAAAAGATTTTTAGTGTTTGATTTATGAATGAAAAATATTTTTGAGAAATATCTTTTATTTTTATTAGAGTAGAAAATAATTTTTGAAATTGAAAATAGTTTTTAAAAACAAACTTAAATTTTTTTTAGGGGGTGGGG
>NC_064290.1:14943042-14960121 GCF_019186545.1 Solanum stenotomum
GGCATAATACATATATTGGACCCTAAACTTGGCTTCAAATTTTAACTTTGACCTCCAACTTTCATAGTGCACAAATAGGCACTTTAACTTGTATAAAATAGAACAAATAGACACACATGTCCTACATGGCATCCTACATGTCATTTTTTGTCCTACGTGGTGTCCTACGTGTATTGTGCCATGTAGGACTCGTGTGTTTACTTGTTCTACTTTATACAAGTTAAATTGCTTATTTGTGCACTATGAAAGTTGGAGGTCAAAGTTAAAATTTGAAGTCAAGTTTAGGGTCCAATATATGTATTATGCCTAAAAAATAATAGGAGTATTGATATATAGGTGAAAGAATGTACCATATAAGGTTGGTGCGAGTAATGATAAAGTGGCTATATAGTACTTCATATTTTATGATTGTCAATTGTGAAATAAATGTTAAAGCTGTTGGCAGCTAATAAAAATATTTTTCAATTAGCGTCATTGTGGTCAGTCTCGATCACTCAATATAGCGATGAAAAATTATTTTTTTAATCAAACATTAAAGTAGTAATAAATTTGGTTGATAAATAAATTTGATAAAAAAAATAACGAATTTGGTGAATATAAATGATAAAGTAAGAATTGATTTAAAGTAATTATAAAATTTTATGTTGGTAAGAATAATAAATTTTAAAAAGTAATGATATGATTATAAATTTTAGGAAAAATTAGCAAACTAGTCACAATCCCTACCTTAATTAGTAAAAACATCTATACTTTAAAATAATTATTTAAAATGTCAAAATGTCAATATTTTAAAAAATAATTTGTATTCAAATATTATTACTTGTCTTTCCTTTTATTTCTCAAAACAGTTCAACATGAAATACATCCACTACCCATTTACACTTCTTTCTAGACTTTAACACCATTAAATTTATTTTCCATCTTTCACGTTTTCAAATTTTTTTCTCTTTCATCAACTTTTTAGTTTTCACCATTGTCCCCATCATTCACGTTTCTTTCATTTTTTTCTCTTTCATCAAATTTTCACCATTATTCTCTCCCTCATTGTTGAAGAAGAACTAATTATTCAAGTTCATACCAATTTGTTCAGATCTATCAATTAATTAGAAATCTCTCAATTGATAAATGTATTTTCGAAGTCATCATTTATTTTGCAAGATTTCATGAGATTTTGTTTTCAAAATCACAAATTATGTTGAATTTTGGATTGTATGTATTACGAAATTTTCGCCATTTTTTTTTATTTTTATGTGAGTTTGTTAACATACTCATCAAATATTTATGCATTTTGGATTTTTAGTATTTTAAACACTATTGTTTGATATTTTTGTGATATTATTTACATATTTGAGATTTAGTAGATTGTAATTTGTAGTAATCTATATTAGCATTCATACATAATATATTGTTTGATTTTTTTATATATTCATATTTAATAATTTCGAATTTTGCTTATAGGGTTACTAATGCACAAGTGAATACAGATTCAGATTTGGGTTTGGTGAAAAAAACCGAAAAAAGGAACATAGCAGACGAAGAAGAAAGAGAGAGTCAGAGAAGAAGGTTGCAAAATTGTATTCATACCAGAATATTATCCATATTAATTTTTGTTTGTCAATTATTTTTCTTTTACTCATCATTTGTATTTTTATTAAGAACATTGTATTTCTTTTTTAGTTTGTAGTCATTCAAATAGGTATGCCGTATGTCAAATGAATTTGTATTTCTTAAGCATAGATGTATCCTACTTTTTAACAGTCAATTTGTAAAAAAAAAAAAGAATATTGTATCCTTCCTCAACAGATTGTATTATTTTCACTATGTATGCTATTTGTTTTCCAGAATCTTGTATCCTTATTTCTTTCATAGTCAATTTGTATTTATTTTTTTAGAATATTATATCCTTCCTCAACAAATTGTATTATTTCCACCATGTATGCTATTTTTTTTTTCCAGAATCGTGTATCCTTTCATAAATCATATTCATATGTAATGATTAGACTATATTGAGATACAATCAGTAATATTTTTGTAATACAAATAAAAGAAAAATATATTTGGCAGACCAGTAATACAATTTTAATAACTAAAACACAATTTGTAGTTTTCACTATGAAAGTAAAAAAAATCAATTTTAATTTGAATTGTAAAGTGAGCACATAAAATATAAAAAGTATTGGTATACAATTATATTGAAAACATAATAAAAAGGAAAGTTTATCCAATCGAATGAAAAAAGGATTTTTTTTTGTTGAAATTGTAACTAATGAGAATTTTAAGTGATATGTTCCTTTTTAAAAAAAATATTATCTCCCTTGATTTTCTCCTTTCTAAATAATTGTAATCTTGAAATCAAAGAAATAAAAAATACATAAATCAAATACATAACAAACTAAAATATTGGCATTTTAGATAATTATTGAAAGTGTGGCTAAGGAAACCTATTAAATGTCAAAATATTGACATTTTGAAAATTTTTCCATTTTATTTACATATGAAATAAATGGTTAATAGATATAAATGTGGAGTTGTTTTACTAAAATATAAATTTGTGGATCAATTTTTATATTTCAAAAATCTCAAATCATGATTTTTGGAGAATATGAGATTTTATCTCATCAGAGGTGAACCCAAGATTTGAAGATAGGGGGGCACTGCTAGGAATGACTCAAGGGTAAGGCTAGGAATGACACAAGGGTAACGTTAACATTTTTTTGAGAAGTCATCATAGCATTTTTTGGAGCATGTTTTAAAATAACATTATTCATATCCAGAAGCGTATTTCCAAACCAATCCAAAAAACCTAAAAAATGACCTTTATTTTTTGAAGACTCACTTTCATCATGACCTCGAAAAAACAATCCAAATTCCAAGAGGAACCTTGCCACTTTAGTAGAAGCCTCTAAACGAATTTGATGCTCACTTCTTGTTTTCTTAGATTGCTTGTTAAAAGCAACTTGAATGGATTGAGATTGATTCTCGAAATTTAGCATCTTGTTGAAACACCTATTGTGGACGCTATTTACTTAACCAACATGTAAATTGAATCGTTCCAAACTATGATTTCAAGTCTTAAAACCAGTTTTCGTGAAAAAATCACCTGCATTTCTCTTTACATAGTCTATCCATCTCAAATCACAAGAAACAACAACAATTTCTTACACACAAAAAACGCTTAAAAAGAAGAACTTACCAATTTATGCAAAGATAATAGGAGTTGGACTTTAATTATGTAGTGAAGAATACTTGTAAATTGTAGATTTTCTAGCAGTCTTATATTTTGTTTAGAATTGTGTGTGATAGATTTTCTAGCAGTCTTATATTTTGTATAGAATTGTGCTAGGGCTTTTATTTGTTTTAGTTAAGAAAGGGGGTTGGGCCAGATGAGGTGACAAAAACGAGTTTTAATAAAAGCAATTTTTAAAAAGGTTTAACTCTAAAGAAAAAGGCTGATTTTAAAGTTAAAAAAATGTTAACTTCCACGGGGATCGATCTCGCGCGGCCGCACTGCGAGTGGGCGACTTCAACCAATTCACCCACGGAATTTCTAATTATAAGGGTGCACAATTAAATATATAATCATTTTTATCAATTATCTATCTATCTATCTATCTATCTATATATATATATATATATATATATATANTATGTAATCATGAGATGAAATCAACGTAAAATCATATATCCAAACGTTAATCTCATCTCACGATTTTTACATCGTGATATAATATTGCATGACTAAACGCTTACTTAATGTCCTGACATGTGAAGTGGGTTGGAGTTGTTTCATTTACCACAAAAAATAAAGACACAAGACTGTACAAAATATCATATTGTAGGGGTCGTTTGGTAGAGTGTATTAGGAAAAATAAAGCATACATTAGGTGTGTGTATTAGTAATACCTTGTTTGGTACACCTTTTTATATCATGTATAACTAATGCAAGCATTAGCTATACACTATATTGTGTATTACTAATACCAAGAAATTTTAGGTATTAGTAATACATAGCATTTTAACACTTGCATTAGATTATATAATTACAAAAGTACCCTCAAAGCCTTTTAAAAAAATATTTTCCATAGTACTTGTTTTAGTAACCTTTCATCTTCTCTGTACTTTGTCAATGGAAATTCAAGAGTAGGTTTCTTCTTCCTTTTGCTCAATCAAACATTGTTTGCTCATCTTCACAAGGTTAGTACTCTTATCTTTTATTAAAATCTATATTTTTCAACCTCTCTTTCACAATTTAAGTATAATTATTTCTCTATCAAAATCAACAATTTAGAATTTGCCAACCATTTTGGAATGCAAACAAAGTGTTTTGTTAATTTTAATTTAGCAAATAGTTGTGAAAAAGTTAGTCATCCAAAGTTAATAGATTTGATGATGAAATTTAGGTTTAGCTTGCTTTTTTAATATGCTTTGAGCTCATCTATGTCACTCTTTATATGGTCGAAAATTAGGAATTTATGCACATAGATACTTATTTAAAAGCTTTATATGTATTCATTCTTATTTTTATGGCAAATATAGGTGTTTTTATGGATCTTCAACCATTATAAGGTATTGAATATATTATTCTTGTGGAGATATTGTTTCAGCAAGTTCTTGTTCTCCTTAATTGTCTTTTCATGGCTAGTCATGGTCATTCTCTAAGAAAACGATGTCGAAACAGACGTGAGGTTAGGTATCGTATGAGTGTTCAAGTTCCAAAAATCATTTTTCACTTACACTATTTCACAAATGATAATGGTAGTAAAAGTATGTCAAGCAGCGAAAAGTTAGCAATGTTTTTAAATATCTTGGCTCATTATGAGAAAAATAGATCCATCAAGGTTGATTATATTAGATCAGGATGGAGCGTAAGTCAGGCTTTCAATGAATGCTTGAGTGCTATTCTCAAACTAACTCCATTGCTACTTGTTAATCCTAAATCGGTACTTGAGGATGGGATTGAAGATCGATGGAATTGGTTTGAGGTAGGTGAAATTGTCATTTAGCTTCTTTTAACTTATATACAAAATATGCAGTTTTAACAGTTTTAGAAAAATATTATATATTTTGAGATAACACTATAATTTATCTTAAAGGGTTGTTTAGGTGCGCTAGACGGTAGTTACATTCCCATTAGAGTTCCAATCCAACACAAACCAAGATATAGAACAAGAAAATGAGAGATAGCAACTAATGTTTTGGGAGTTGGTGATAGAAATCTCAATTTTACTTATGTGTTACCTGGATGGGAAGGTTCAGCTGCCGATGGTTGTGTATTACGAGATGCTATAGTACGAAGGAATGGTTTGAAAATTCATGAGGGTAGGCCTTTTATATGCTTTCAAGTTACATCATAGAAAAAATGGTACTTGTAACTAAATTATATGTTTATATTATAGGTAACTATTATTTATGTGCCGGAGGATATATGAATGGAAAAGGATTTCTTTCACCTTATCGAGGTTATATATATTGGTTAAAGGATTGGCGCGGCGATAATCCATCGCCTAGATGTAAAGAACAACTTTTCAACACGAGGCATGCTAGAGCTCATAATGTAATTGAAAGGGCATTTGATTTGTTGAAAGGACGTTGGAAAATTCTTAGAAGTTCTTCATGGTACTCGGTTAAGGTTCATAACAAGATCATTAATGCTTGTTGCTTGATTCATAATTTCATTCGTAGAGAGATGGAAGTGGATCCCTTAGACATTGATATTGAAGAAGAAATGGAGTATCAACACGAGAATATTGATGTTGTTGAATCGTCGGAGGAGTGGACCACTTGGAGGGATGAGTTGGCTCAATCAATGTGGAATGCAAGATTTAACAATTGACATATTGCTATATTTTGAACTATGTTGCTACTTGTTAGCTATAGAACCTTTTTGGACTTCATTTGCTCTTTAGAATTGGCTTAATATAAATTGTTTAACTGCCAGAAACTTCTATTTTTTTGTGAGCTTAACTGCACACCATTATGTACTCTTCACATCTCTTTTGTTGTATGCCTTAGTTTATAGTGAATCTTATGATATTTGGTTCTTCATGATTTTTTTGATAATCCGTCGCATAAGTTCTTACAGGCAAAATAAATAGTCAAACATCATCAAATAAGAAATCAAAAAAATCAAGCAACACAATACCTTCAACACGAAGGAATGGATTTCAGAAGAAGAACAAACTCTTTTAGATGGGCTTAAAGAGTTGTGTGCTAATGGTTGGAGAGGTGATAATGAAACCTTTAGACCAGAGCACTTGATGGAGTTAGAGCGTTATATACACAAATATCATCGTAGAAGTGGATTGAAAGGTGAACCACACATCAAAAATAAAATGAGATATTGGAAAAAATGCTATGGAAGTATAGCTTTGTTGAAGACTAGAAATGGTTTGAGATTTCAATATAGTGATGGAAATATAATAGTTGACGATCCAAAACATTGGATTGACTTTATAAAGGTAATTAATATATTTTTGTTATTTCATATGGTACTTTCCTTATTAGTTACTTTAATTATTCATAGTTGATGTGCCTTTAAACTAGTGATCAAGTAAATTGTTATCATCACACATACAGTAGCATCTAGCCTCTCTTTAGATCCTTTTACAATTAATTAATATCATATTGTTCTATTTTTTTTTTAATTTTCTAGATTGATCCACAAGCCAAGAAAATGAAAACTAAGAAATGGCCACTGTTTGAGGATTAGGAAGAAATCTTTGGTAAGGATAGAGCAACATGAGAGTTCACTGAAGGGCCACTAGATGCTACTGAAGAAATTCAAAAGAGTCAAGCTCCACAACATTCTAATGACATGAGTTTGAGATTTTCTATTGATGTTGATCTTGATGATGATGATGATGAAGAAGAAAATGTTTACCATAGCTCTAAAGTTGGTACTGAAGAAGTTGAAAATGTCACTGGACAAGGTGGATTTGCTACAACTGAAGATTTCATCGAACCTAGTTCATTTACTGGAGCTGAAAATGTAATTGGACCTAGCGTATTTAATGAAGGAGAAAATGTTGTTGGTTCTGAAAATGAACATGTTGGATCCCGAAAAAGTCATAAACAAGGTGAGTATTCTAAAAGATCATCTTCTAATGTTAACGAGAAAGAGAAAAGCAAGAAAAGGAAAAAAATAGTAGAGGATGATAGTGAGACATTTCTTAAGGGTATGATGGAAGTTATGAAAAACTTTACTGAAAGTCAAGACAAAAGAATTGGTTCCTTGATTGAAAAGATGGGGAATCGTGATGATCTGATGTTCGTGGTCAAGTTTATTCTATCCTTGAATCCCATGTATTTGAGTTGTACACCACATATAAAAGCTGCAATGATTCTCTGTAAAGACGACAAAAAGATGAAATTATTTTTACGTATGGGTGAACCTGATCGTCAGACAATGATGTGAATGGCTGTCCATGATAAACTTTGAAGTACGGTGAACTTGTGATATAAGTGGCTACACTAGTTTAGTAATTTTTGCTTGAAATCACTTCAAAGTGTGACAATAGTGGCATTTTCCGACATCTCCGATTATTAATGTACGCATGAGCATGTTAAATCTTTTTGTGTAACTAAGTTTTATCAAAATATCTCAACTCTTGTGTCAATGCTAAGTGCAGATGTAATTATATAGTTGTCATTACAACTCTGCAAATTCTCGTGTAGCCATTTAATTTTGAGATCTGAAATGCAATTATATAGCCGTTATGACAGTTCTTTAATATGTCTTGTATTTCTATGTCTGGTCTCTGTTTTTCATTGTTAATTTCTCTATAAGTTGATGAATGTGTGATGGAAGAGGTGAAGAAATTCGCTTCTATTTGTTCACAATTTAATTGGAAATTATGTTCCCAGGAAGAAAAATGTGTACGCCAAGCTAGTTGAACCAAAATTGAGGCTGAGCTTAGCAAGATATGTGATCGAATTTTGAGCCTTTTTGAGTCCCATTACCTACTGTGTTTGAACCATGCATCAGCTGGCCATTGGGGATTGCTCGTTTATAAATAAAAAGTTAGTTAACACTCGTTTAATTGGTGTTACAGGAAGTGTAGGTAAAACCACTACAAAGACTATGGTAGCATTAGCTTTGGAGAGTGCTGGAACAATTTATTATAGTCTAGGGAACTGGAATAACGAGATTGGGGTTGTGTTATTGCTTACTGGGATGTCGAGGGATGTTGGGTTTGGGGTTTTGGAGATGGGGATGAGCAAGAAAGGAAAAAATCTTGGAGTTGTTCAGGATGTGTAGACCAGATGTAAGGGTGATTTTGAATGTGAATGTTGCACATTTGGAGAACTTCGCGAACTTGGAGGAGGTTTCTGTGGCAAAATGGGAGATTTTAAGAGAAGCAATGCCAGGGGATGCATGTGTATTGAATGATGATGATCCCCTTGTCATGAGCCTCCCAGTTCCAGTTGGAGTTAAAAAGGTGATTGCTTTTTATTTTTTTTAAATTGTTCAGTTATTGATGTAAATTGTATATATTTGTGTGTTCCTTATCTGGGAGGGCTTTTACAAGCAGATCTTTATTTTTTGTCTCTTTGGTGTGACTTAGATGTTATTAATTAGATATAAAGTGCGACTTTTCATAGCTAATAGAGAATAGACTTTTCTAATTCTTACATCTGTTGTTAGCGCTACACTCTTGACGCTATTCTTGAACAAAATGTACTTTCTTAAAACATATATGTTATGTAATTTCAATGTGCAAGGTAAGTACTACCACAGTTTAAAGAACTTGGGTTGACGAAATATTCTTAGAAATTGTCTCATCAAGGAAATACCTTTCATCATTTAGGCTATTTTAGTCTGAGACACAAATAACTTGCGTTATTCATTACAACAATTGATCACTGTTATTTACTAATATTTACAGTTCTATTTATTTGACTTGTTGGTAAATATTCAAGGTTAAATTCATAATCTCCAGTCTTGGCTTGCATTTGGCCATTAATGCATGTGCAGCTGCTGCTGTCACTAATGCTCTTGGCATTCCTCTTGCTCTAGTTGGAAAGTCCTTATCCAGATTTATACATGTTCACCGAAGATCAAAGCTTGAAGTAACCGAGAATGGGATTACAATAATAAATGATGTTCACAATGCAAGTCCAGCTAGTACTCAAGCTGCAATTGACTTGTTAAGAAACATTGACTGCAAAGGTAAACGAGTTGCTATACTGGGGAACATGCTTGAACTTGGTCCAACAGAGTTCAAGTTCCACGAGTTGATGGTTCATAGTTGTTGTGATGCTCACTTTGACGTAGTTGCACTTGTTGGAACAAAGTTTGTAAGTGCAGCTGGGAGTATAGACTTTGGGCCAGAGATAAAATTGTTGTGAACTACTAATGCTCACCAGATGACTTCTAAAATTATCAATGATCTAATTAGTGGTGATGTCGTCCTTGTCAAAGGCAGTCGTAAAATAGGAATGGAGGTTATTGTCGATGCAATTAAGTCTATCCACTTTGGTGTCCCACTTTGCCATGCAATAATGAGCAAATGTGACTAATAGAAGATTCTGCAATGTGATCGTGCTAGAAAAAAAACAGTATGATGGTTCAACTTTGTTCGAGTTCTTTTTCAAGACCTCCGCATAACTCAGGGACAACAGTTGGTGATTATGCTGGCGTAAGGATAGATCATTAGCCATCTGTTGTAGCTATACGAGTTGGCTTTCAGGTGACAAGCTCTTTGTAGTGCTTAAGCTGCTCGATAGAAGCCCTTGCTAAAGATGTTTTCTTCAGTTTAGTATCATGACGAAAAAATATAAGGATTGAAAAACTTACAGTTGGTATATATGGATGATCTAAAACATATGAAGAATTTTGACCCCATTGATGAAATTTATTTTGGGAATCTACTAATAATGGAGCTGACAAATTCCAATTTGAGTAGTCCTTGTACTCTTGTGGTGTTGTTACATTTTGATTATTCAAAAGAAATTCATCAAACGCCTCATTATCGTAATAATCCCAAGCAACACGTTAATTTGAGCATGTGAAGTATTGTTTCAAAGTATGTTGCTAGTAAACTTTAGTTTGGGAAATATGGTGGCAGAAATGTGAAGAAGTTTGACATCTTCTTTTTTTTAATCTTATTTCAATATAGTAACAACTATTTAATTTTATATTTGAAAAAAGAAGAAGAAGAATAGGAATAAATAATGTTTTAGCAAAGAACCTTGTTGCAAATGAAGTGTACACAGAAATAAAGTGTGAAGGGTATTTTTGTGCAAGATTTGGTAATAGAATTTATGCAAGATTTGTTATTTCTAATACATCAAACCAAACAGTGTATAAGAAATAATGCAGACATAACTAATGCAAGCACTACTAATGCAATCATTACTAATACATCCTATTTTGCATTGTTTTTATACACTCTACCAAACGATAGTGTTTTATTAGGTGACTTTTAATTTTTTTTCTATTATAACTTCCAAGTTATTGTCTTATTCTTTATCATAATCCTTTGTTATTGTTAGTTTGTTACAAATAATCCTTTTTGTTATTGTTAATTTGTTACAAATAGTTGTATCACATTATTATACTTATATATAATATAGTTTATTTTTCTTTACCTTATCTTTTTAGAGTGTATTATTGTGTATGGATACCAACACAATTTAACTTGTCATATTAATAGCAAAATTTTATCCCTCAATTGTTTGTGTAATGGTGAGTTTTCATATTCATCTAAGTACATTCCTTATCGGAAAAATGAGGTAAGAATGCCTCACAAGCCTCCAATTAAAAAAAAGGGACAAGTGGGGCCTCTTCATCTCTTCCTCAATTTAATCTCTTAATTAATATATTGGACCAAATTAGTATTTTTAAAACTTAGGAGACTTTATATTTAAATTGTGAAGCATATTAAGAATGGAAAAAACCTTTTAACCTATTCAATTTTCTTTTTAAAACTGAAGTTACAGGGGAACGTTGGAATCCAAGAACGGGACTTTTTTTTTTCAAAAAAAAAAAATTTCTTCTTCATCTTCAAAATCATCAAATCTTCTTTGAGTTTGTTGTGTTTTTCTTTTCAATCAGTAGTTTCTAATACAAGGTAAATTTTCTTATCTTTTCTATTTCAAAGGATAAGATTAGGGTTTAATAAAGAAGAAAATATCATCATCTTGCTATTATATTTTTTTGTTTTTTTACATTATATTTATTCCGTTGGAACTTGAAATTAACTCAAAAAAGCATTTTTGATAAGTATAAAAAATATTTTGTGTCCATTCTTCAGCTTGGTTTAGTGAATTCAATTTAGTTGTTTCAGCCAACAACTTAAGTAGTTGTTTGGACAACTTAAGTAGTTGTGTGGACAACTACTGAAGTTGTTTATAGAAATAACTTTATATTTTTGTTAATACATAAATTGTCCAACAATTTCCTGTAGTTGTCTGATGATTCAGAAGTTGTCCCAACAACTACTGCAGTTGTTAGACAATTGTGTTTAATTGTTGGTCAACTGATTAGTTGTAGGACAAATAATTTAATTGTTGATCTATAATGTACCACTATTGCTCCTTTTCTGTTGATCCTATTCAGTTGATTTCTTACTATTTACTAACTTTTAACTATTTTAGTGTAGTTATAATGCTTCAATATAAGAGGAAGAGAACTGGAACATCTTCATCCAATCCAAATGCTAAAGAAAATGCTGAGAGCTTAACTGCTGCTAGAAAAAGAGGTACCACAACACTTCAAAGTATCGGTGGACAATCATCTAGAGAAGAAAAAAGTGATCAAAGTAGCGACGATCAATCTAGTGAAATGGAAAAAAATAGTAAGAATAACAGTGACCTATCAGGTGAAGAAAAAAGTGATGGAAATAGCAACGAAAATTCAAGTGAAGAGAAAAAAGATAGTGAGAGTCATGGAGATGGATCAAGTAGAGAGGAACAAAGTGAAGAAAGTGAAAGTGAACAATCAGATGAAAAAGAAGAAGAAGAAGTTATTGAATCCTCTCCAAATTATGTTAAAATCATTTCCAATGATAAGTATAAATTTAAGACCCACTTGAGTGTGTCTGGGTCTTATGATTCAAGAATCAATGCGAGAGTTGGTTTTGGAGCTCAATTTGTTGAGTTTAGAAAGATTTTAATCGCCCAAAAATTTGAAAATGATTTAAAAAATCTTGTTTTGGTCACTTTTTGAAGTTGGATCAATCTGTAGCAGTACAACTTCCAATGAAGTTAGTACATGGCCTTTGTCTTCGTCGTATATTTTTTGAAAAGAAAAAAGAGGTTTGGATTGATTATAATAGTTTGCCTCTTTGTTTTGGCATTAATGAATTCGCTATTATGACTGGACTTCGGTGTCGTTCCCTACCTCCTCTAAGTCAACAATTAGCGAAAATTGGAAAAGAAGGTGAAATTTTGGTTGATCTGGTGGGTCAATCTGCAAATGCTAATGTACTCATAGAAAAGATGAGTGATCCATGCTTAACCAAAAAGCAAAAGCTTGCTATTAGTATGGTTTGGTTTTTGCATTGTGTATTGTGTTCAAAAAGTGCAGAAAAGAAGATAGAAACTCATTGGCTAAAGATGGCGTCCAAAAAAAGTGTATTCAATTCATATCCATGGGGTCGAGTTAGCTTTGATCTTACCATTAGCTATCTTTTGAAAGAGCTAGATTCAACCAAATCTCAGTATAATCTTCATGGATGTCCGTGGGCGTTCGCCGTAAGTAATTAAATTGATGTTTTTATTTTATAATTTTTAGTTAAATTATTATTTGACTTTATTATCTATACTAAGCTATTTTTAATATTATATTATAGGCTTGGGCGTTTGAAGCTATTCAGGCACTTCAACGATTGGCCAAGGATTCTTCACCTGAAAAATCAATTCCAAGAATGATTAAATGGATGGCTGGAACACCTGCTTACAAGACAAATATTGATCCTATTTATCAGACAAAGGAACAAGTAAGATTATATCTACATAATATTAGTAGTTGTGTTATGCAAAAGTTAAACAAGTAGTGTAATTATTGGATAACTGAACTTGTTGTTCCGTCAACTATTCAAGTTGTCCAACAACAGTAAAAGTTGTAAACATACAACTTAGCTATTATTGTACAACTAAATTAGTTATTTCAAAAATATTATATATCTACATAATATTAATTGTGTTATGCAATATTGAAATACTACTGTAATTATAAGACAACTAAACTTGTTTCCACAACTACTTTAGTTGTCCAACAACAATGAAAGTGATTTCCACAATCACATATTACTGAAGTTGTAATTGGACAACTGATTCAGTTGTTTTTAAATTATGAATAACTTTTTTTTTTAAAATGCAGATGCAAAATCAGGTTGTTCACCCTTTTCTTTTTCCAACAAACATAAAAATGGAACAAATTTATGTTCAAGATATTGAGTCATATGAAGATAGTTCGGATCCAAAAATTGATGCTTTAAAAGAAGAGTTGGCACTTGTAACAACTATAAAATTGAATATAATTGTTGTTAAAGAAGGTCTTGAGATAACTGGTGGAGAGAATAGTGTTGCGAGAAATTATGGAGTTGAGAGAGACGGTGATGGCCAGATTGCTTTAGATACTTGTAGATCTTTTGGTGGAGTAGGAAGAGATGAATCATATTTAGCTGATCTTGGTAGGGGAGAAGATACCCCTGGTGTGATAAAAACAACAAATGTGAATGCCTTCAATATTGATTGTTGCTGTAAATGTGAAACATGTTGTGATAAGTATGAAACTCTTTTGAATGAAGTAAAATCTTTGTCAACAAAGTTAGATGGGCAGCAATCAAAGAGGACTATATATTCGAGCTATGCAAGAAAACCTCCTTATACTCCTGCGTTCAAAAGAAGGTTGACCATGAATTCCAAAGCCAAAAATGCAATGAAGAGTAGATTGGAAGTGAATTTGTACAAACCTCTTGATGTGGAGAAAAGAGAGATCCTTAGTGTCTTCATTAGCAAAAAGGAAGAGGAAAGAAAAATGTATTTGAATGGTAGATTTAATTATCAGGACTTGGTGAGCATGACTGATCCATATTTTTTGTTCGAGTGCAAGGTAAATACTACTATATTTTTAATTTATACAATAATTTATTGATATTGAATTGACTCTCAACTTTATTTTGGCAGCATGTTGATGAGATCTTGTCCCTTATGGGTAAGAGACAGATTTGGTATCCCAAGCACTATGACCAAACAGATCTTATTTTAGATCTAAATTTCTACAACCTTGTATGATCAGTACAACAACTTGAGAGAGAAGAGTTTAGTGGATGGTGCCCCACCAATGCATGAGGCACTCACATCGTTTGAGATGGACGGTGACATACTCAAGTACTGTAAGGGTGAAATGCCCTATCCATATGGCCGAAAGTGGAATTGTAACGACCCAAAAAAACGAACTAGTGAAACTAGAGCCTCACATGTGAGTTTGGAGTTGAGAACTTGATGAAATGAGGAGAAATGTCAGTGACGTCCGGAAACTAGTCGTTTGAACTAGTAAATGGTAAGGGTCTTGTCGTTGAAGTTTGGAGTGTTGTTTAAGGGCTTAAGGGGTTTATTAGCTAGTTGATTAATCACCTTTATAAGCTAGCAAGACCTTAAGCTAGGTCATGAAATCATTTAGAACCGAGACCCTCAAAACAGTCCCCTAAAAACAGTTTTTAGTTTTAAGTTAGGAGTGAGGGTCAACTTTAAATGGTCATATCTTTTAGCTCAAAATGAATTAGGTGGACCGTTACCTATCCAATTAAAGGTATCTGAGTCCTTTTTCCAACTCCACCGAGTTTGCCCTTTTCCGATCTCGGAGTAAAAAGTTATGCCCAAAATAGTGAAGCACTGTCAGCAAGGATGAGCTTAGACGGGTTTGGTGGAAACTTTTAAGTGGGTCCTTATTTCTTTTCCTAAGTTGAGCCCCTTTTATTATATGCCTTTCCTAGCAATTATAAAACCTTTCTAGACCAAATTCTTCCATTTTAAGTCACTCCAATTAGAATTAAAAAGAACTCACCTCCTCTCAAATACTTTTCTCTCTACAATCCTCCATTTTAAAAAAGTCAAGAACTTGGAGCTAGGGCTTGGATTGAAGGTGGTTTCTTCATCAATTTTCTTGGGGAATCTTAACAAAGGTATGGTGACCCTTGATCCTTGATTATCTTTCCTTCAAGGAGTCCATTCAAAAGGGTTTCAAAAGTCTTCAAAGAACAAAACTTNAGTCTTCAAAGAACAAAACTTCTATTTTCTATTCTAGGTATGGGTTCATGGGTAAAATGTTTTCAAAGTCATCTTATTGGTGAATTGAAGTTCTATTTATGATTTTAAGATGATTTTATATGAAACTTCTTCAAGAACCCATGTTTTCATTAAAAGCCTATAATTTACTTATGAAGTGGGTTTAATGGCTATGATTTAAAGTTTATGAATATTGTGTTTGGATTGGATTGTATTAGTGACTCTTATGATTTTCTACATCTATATGATGAATTGATGATGTATGGATGAATTGAAAGTTGTGGCCTTACGGGCAAGTTATGGATGAATTCTCTTGTGGTAAGAAAAATGGTTAGGACTTGAGTGTTGTTGATTATGGCTTTGGAGGATGGTAAGTTGGCTTAATCTCATATTATGGATAAAAAAATGTTCTTGCTTGGTTTGATCCACTTATGGTGGAGGTGTTTAATTATGGAATGTATTGTGACAATGGCCTTGAAGGCATAGTATGAGAAATTTAAGTGTTACATGACATTTTAATGAATGGACATAAAATGGAGCTAATGTGATCATGTTATGAACGTAAATGTGTTATTATTGAAAGGCTTGTTTTCTCAATTTGACACTCATGAATGTTGGTGATAGAATATGAAGGATTCTCCAATTTATTGCATATCTCGAATTGGTAGAGCTTGTGCATCCTTTTCTTGTTTAAATGATTATATTGTTGGTTGTGGAATCCTCGAATCGGTAGGCTAGTAGCACCCTTCCGATCGTGATAATGATGAACCTTGGAATCGATAAGCTAATGGCACCCTTCCATTAATGATTAGTAATGAAACTTGGAATCGGTAGGCATATGGCGCCTTTCCATGAAGGTAAATGATGAGACTTGAACTGGTAGGCCCACGACACCCTTTCAAGAGGAGTTAATGAGCTTTCCTAAATGAACCTTGAAACGGTAGGCTTAAAGCACCCTTTCACGTGTTAATGAATGTAATTTGGAGTTGATAGGCCAATGACACCTCTCATATGTGATAATGTCAAGGTAACGAACTATTCTATGGGAATGTAGGTTAAGCACCGAGTGGATTTGGTTAGATGGAAACTCCCCCAATGGTTAGGCATGAGTTTCAATGATCGTCTACCTTATCCCATAAACTATGTGCCCGCATAGGTAGCTAGTGGATCCATTAAGCTATATATACCGGTCTTCCTTAGGCAAGTAGACCACCTCTTTACGGTGTGGGGACTTATGACACCGAATTCCATGACAAGCTCTCATGGTCTATGTCGGTTAAATGTTTACTTCCCATCATGTGAGATTTCATTATGGTATCTTGATAGGCTCTACAAAGTGTAGGTAGTAGTATGGGATGCTACCTATACATTGCACGAGTAGGCTTGGAGAGGGTCATAGTGAGTTTCTCTAAATCCTAATGTATGTGACACAATTGTGGCCTAAATAAGGTTATTAAAGAATGTTGGCTCTCAAATGCTTAATATGAGATGCACGCTATACTTGAGTTATATTATGAGTTATTTTCCCTTGTCATGTCTTAATTAATGATATACCTCTTATGTATGAATATTGTGCAAAGGTGAAAGAAAGGAATGATAAGTTACTTTAAGTGACCTAAATGTGGTGTCTTAGTATGGATGGTGGTATGGGACGCTATCCATACATTACACGAGGTATAGCATAAGGGTTGCTTGAGGTGAAGGTCCAAGGTAAAGGTTTTCATGTTGATATTGTTTAAAGGTGATATTATGATTTACTTGATGTTTATGCTTGTCTTGTATGTCTTTTATGCAACTGTTCATGATACTTCAAAAAGTGGCATAATGCATGGTTTCTAGCCAAAA